>NC_037679.1:12571139-12804241 GCF_003255815.1 Theropithecus gelada | reverse complement strand
AAAAAAAAAAAAAAAAAAAGATGTACTACTTTTCTTGGATAACATTAGTGTCTCACAAAGACAAGGTAATATTTATGTGGTGCCGCTTATGCCAGGTGCTTTACAAATGCCATTTTATTTAATCCTCAAAGCCACCCTATGAGGTAGATAGAATGACCCCTGCTTTACAGATTAGGACACTAGGGATTAGCAAGATGAAATAATTTGGCCAAGGTCACATAGATGATATACTAGTTTGCAAGGACTGCTATAATAAAGTACCACAAACTGAGTGCCTTTAACAATAGAAAGTTGCCGGCCGCAGTGGGTCACCCCTGTAATCCCAGCATTTTGGGTGGCCGAGACGGGCAGATCACCTGAGGTCAGGAGTTCGAGACCAGCCTGACCAACATGGTGAAACCTCGTCTCTACTAAAAATACAAAATTAGCTGGGTGTGGTGGCACATGCCTGTAATAGCTGCTCAGGAGGCTGAAGCAGGAGAATTGCTTGAACCCGGGGGATGTAGGTTGCAGTGATCCAAGATTGCGCCATCGCACTCCAGCTTGGGCAACAAGAGCGAAACTCCGTCTCAAAAAAAATGTTTAAAAAAAAATAAAAAGTTACTAAAATTAGCTGGTATGGTCGTGTGCACCTGTAGTCCCAGCTACTTGAGAGACTGAGACAGAAAGATCTCCTGAGCCCAGTAGTTTTATGCTGCAGTAGCGATGATTGTGCCACTACACTCCAGCCTGGGTAGCAGAGTCCGATCTTGCCTCTGTAAATAAATAAATAAATAAATAAATAAATAAATAAATAAAACCATAGAAAGTTACTATCTCACAGTTCTGGAGGCTAGAAGTTCAAGACAAAGGTGTTGGCAGGGTTGGCTTCTTCTGAGGGCTGTGAGGAAAAATATGTTCCATGTTTCTCCCCTAGCTTTCTAGTGGTTTGCTGCCAATCTTTAGCATTTTTTAGCTTCTAAGTCTAGGCTTTCATCTTCACATGGCATTGTCCCTGTGTGTGTATCTGTGTCCAAATTTCCATTTTTTTTTTTTTTTTTTTTTTTTGAGACAAGGTTTTGGTCTGTCGCCCAGGCTAAAGTGCAGTGACGTGATCTCAGCTCACTGCAACCTGTGCCTCCGGTTCAAGCAATTCTCATGCCTTAGCCTCCCGAGTAGCTGGGACTACAGGCACGCACCACCACCATGCCCAGCTAATTTTTGTATTTTTAGTAGAGATGAGGTTTCACCACGTTGGCCAGGCTGGTCTCAAATGCCTGACTTCAAGTGATCCGCCCCCCTTGGCCTCCCAAAGTGCTGGGATTACAGGCATGAACCACCGTGCCAGACCTCTGTTTTTGTTGTTATTGTTGTTTTCTTTCAGACCTCCGCTTTTTATAAAGACACCAATCATATTGAATTAGGGGCCACCCCTACTGAGTATGACCTCTTCTTAACTAATGACATCTGTAATGATCCTATTTCCAAATAAGGTCACATTCCAAAGTACAAGGGGTTAGGACTTCAACATATGTATTTGAGGGGGACACGATTCAACCCCATAACAGGTAGTTGAATCCATCTTGGATCTATCTGACTCCAAAGCCATTTCATGCTCTTTCCACTGCACTGTGCTGCCTCCTAAAAACTCAGAAAGCTTTTTTTTTTTTTTTTTTTTTTTTTTGAGACGGAGTCTCGCTCTGTCACCCAGGCTGGAGTGCAGTGGCGCAGTGAGTGCACCAAGCCCGGCTAATTTTTTGTATTTTTAGTAGAGACGGGGTTTCCCCATGTTGGCCAGGATGGTCTCGATCTCCTGACCTCGTGATCTGCCCGCCTTGGCCTCTCAAAGTGCTGAGATTACAGGCGTGAGCCACTGCGCCTGGCCAAAACTCAGGAAGTTATTCAATATGCCTTCTGGTTTCCAGTATCTTCCTTCTTCAATCCAAACTCTATACTGCTGCTAGAGTTATCTTTCCAACATGTGGGTTTCATCAATCACCCTCTTTCTTAATATCTTTTAGTGACTTCCAGTGGCTAAATAGACTTTGAATAAAATCCAGACATCTTGTGGTGGTAAACAGAGCCTTTCTTTCTTTCTTTTTTTTTTTTTTTTCTTGAGACGGAGTCTTGCTCTGTTGCCCAGGCTGGAGTGCAATGGCATGATCTCTGCTCACTGCAACCTCCGCCTCCCAGGTTCAAGCAAATATCCTGCTACAGCCTCCCGAGTAACTGAGATTACAGGAATATGCCACCATGCCTGGCTAATTTTTTTTGTATTTTTAGTAGAGATGGTGTTTCACCATACCTACGAGGCTGATCTCGAACTCCTGACCTTGTGGTCCACCCGCCTCGGCCTCCCAAAGTGCTGGGATTACAGGAGTGAGTCGCTGCGTCCGGCCAACAGGGCCTGTCTTTCATGCCTATATTTTCAGTCCACTTGCACTCTTTCCTCCCATCCAGTCACCATAAACTCCAACCATACTGGCCTATTGCAGTTTCTCAAACACATTATGGTTACATATTCCTTCAGGCCTTGCTTTCCTCCATCACTTCTCTCAATCTCTTCCTTTTACAGTTATCCTAATTTTAACTATTCATAACAACCTAAGGCTGAGCTGGGTGAGGTGGCCTGTGTCTATAGTCCCAACTACTCAAGAGACTGAGGCAGGGGGAGCACTTGAGCCCAGGGTTCAAGACCAGCCTGGGCAACAAAGTGAGACCCTGTCTCTATTAAAAAATGGAAATATTAGCCAAGAGTGGTGGCACGTACCTGTGGTCCCAACTACCTGAGAGGCTGAGGCAAGAGGATGGCTTGAGCCTGGCAGTTTGAGGCTGCAGTGACCAGTGGTCACACCACTACACTCCAACCTTTATTTTAAAGACCCTGTCTCTAAAAGTAAAAACCCAAGGCTCATCCTGGATTCCTCTACTTCCTTGACTCTATACATCTACCTCCACTGTCACCACCCTAATCTCAGCCACCATAATATCTCACTTGTACTGACTGCTATAACAACCTCCTAACTGGTCTCCCTGCTTTCATTCTTGCTCACTTCCTAGTAAAGTAATAAAGCAAAATTGTAATTGTTATTCTTCTGAATAAAACCATCAATGGCTTCCCATTGGACTTAGAATAAAATCTGAAGTCTTCACAACATCTATATGTAAACATATAATTGCATTATCTATCACTATATAACATTACCCCAGACTTAGTGGCTTAAAACAACAAATATTTATGTCACAGTTTCTGTGGGTCAGGAACTCAGAAATGACTTAGGTAGTTGGTTTTGGCTCAAGATTTCTCAAGAGGTTGCAGGTAAGATGTCAGCCAGAGCAGCAGCCCCAGATGACTCAAGGAATGGGGCTCAAGAATCCAGTTCCAAGATGTCTCATTCATCATTGTGGGCAAGAGGACTGTACCTTACCACATAGGCTTCTCCATAAGGCTAGGTGAGTGACTTCACAGTATGGTACCTGGCTTCCCCGAAGTGTGTGATGCTAGAGAGGGAACGGAGAAAGCTGCAATGTCTATTATGGCCTAGTCTCAGAAGTCAAACACCATCACTTCTGCTGAATTCTGTTTGTTAGAAGCATGTCACTACATAAGAACACCCCACACTCAACCGGAGTGGAATTAGGCTCCACCTGTTGAAGAAAGGAGCGTTAAAGAATCTGTGGACTGGGCCAGGCATGGTGGCTCACACTTGTAATCCCAGCACTTTGGGAGGCCGAGTTTGGTGGATGGCTTCAGCCCAGGAGTTTGAAACCAGCCTAGGCAACATGGTGAAACCCAGTCTCTACCAAAAACACAAAAATTAGCCAGGCATGGTGGCCTGCACCTGTGATCCCAATGAATCAGAAGGCTGAGGCACGAGAATCACTTGAACCTGGGAGGTGGAGTTTACAGTGAGCCAAGATTGAGCCACTGCACTCCAGCCTGAGTGACAGAGTGAGACCCTGTCTTGGCGGGGGAAAAAAGGATTTGAGTACACATTTTAAAACCATACTCCAGGCCGGGCGCGGTGGCTCAAGCCTGTAATCCCAGCACTTTGGGAGGCCGAGACGGGCGGATCACGAGGTCAGGAGATCGAGACCATCCTGGGTAACACGGTGAAACCCCGTCTCTACTAAAAAATACAAAAAACTAGCCGGGTGAGGTGGCGGGCGCCTGTAGTCCCAGCTACTCGGGAGGCTGAGGCAGGAGAATGGCGTGAACCCGGGAGGCGGAGATTGCAGTGAGCTGAGATCCAGCCACTGCACTCCAGCCCGGGCAACAGAGCAAGACTCCATCTCAAAAAAATAAAAAATAAATAAAAAAAATAAAAAATAATAAAACCATACTCTGGCCAGGTGAGGTGGCTCACACCTGTAATCCCAGCACTTTGGGAGGGCAAGGTGGCTGGATCACCTGAGGTCAGGAATTCGAAACCACCCTGGCCAACATGGTGAAACCCTGTCTTTACTAAAAATACAAAAATTAGCCGGGTGTGGTGGCTCGTGCCAGCGCGTGCCTGTAGTCCCAGCTACTTGGGAGGCTGAAGAAGGAGAATTGCTTCAACCCAGGAGACGGAGGCTGCAGTGAGCTGAGATCGCGCCACTGCACTCCAGTCTGGGCGACAGAGTGAGACTCTCAAAAGTAAAATAAAATAAATAAAAAATAGAAACCATACTCTTGGCTGGGCAGGGTGGCGCACACCTGTAATCCCAGCTACTCCAGAGGCTGAGGCAGGAGAATCGCTTAAACCCAGGAGGCGGAGGTTGCAGTTAAGCTGAGATTGCGCTACTGTACTTCATCCTGGGTGCAGTACAGTACTGGGTGACAGAGTGAGACACCATCTAAAAAAAAAAAAAAAAAAAATCCTCTTCAAACTCATTCTTGTTGGTTAAAAAAACAAAAACAAGGCCAGGTGTGGTGACTCACACCTGTAAGCCCAGCACTTTGAGAGGCCAAGGCGGGTGGATCATGAGATCAGGAGATCAAGACCATCCTGGCTAACATGGTGAAACCCCTTCTCTACTAAAAAAAATACAAAAAAATTAGCCAGGTGTAGTGGCGGGCGCCTGTAGTCCCAGCTACTCCAGAGGCTGAGGCAGGAGAATGGCGTGAACCCAGGAGGCAGAGCTTGCCGTGAGCAGAGATCGCGCCACTGCACTCCAGCCTGGGCGACAGAGTCAGACTCCGTCTCAAAATAAATAAATAAATAAATAAACCTCATACTGGGTGGTGGTTCCTTTAAAATTCAGGTTTATTGGGGAATAATTTACATAAAGTAAAATTCACTTGTTAAATAATGCACTACCCACAGACGGGGGAAAGACAACAGACCCAGAGGCAGCACGAGAAGAGTGGTCCCAGTCGCCATGAATGTCCTTCCTTTGCATGGTTTAGGCCCGGCCCTGCAGAGCATGACATCACGTATTGATCAAAATTCACTATTTTTTAAAAATCAGATTCATGTGGGCTAGGCGTGGTGGCTCACGCCCCTAATCCCAGCATTTTGGGAGGCCTAGGTGGGTAGATCACTTGAGGTCAGGAGCTCGAGACCAGCCTGACCAATATGGTGAAATCTCCTCTCTACTAAAAATACAAAAATTAGGTCCAGGCACGGTGGTTCACGCCTGTAATCCCAGCACTTTGGGAGGCTAAGGTGGGCGGATCACAAGGTCAGGAGATCAAGACCATCCTGGCTAACACAGTGAAACTCGTCTCTACTAAAAATACAAAAAAATTAGCCGGGCGTGGTGGCGGGCACCTGTAGTCCCAGCTACTCAGGAGGCTGAGGGCAAGAGAATGGCATGAACCCAGGAGGTGGAGCTTGCAGTGAGCGGAGATCGCACCACTGCACTCCAGCCTGGGCGGCAGAGCGAGACTCTGTCAATAAATAAATAAATAAATAAATAAATAAAATGTCTTTTTAAATTTTTTTATATATAAAAACAGAAAACATGGGAAGAAGTCTCCCTATGTTGCCCAGGCTGGTCTCCAACTCATGGGCTCAAGTGATCCTCCCACCTCAGTCTCCCAAAGTGTTGGGATTACAGGTGTGAGCCTCTACACCCAGCCTGTATATATATATACACATATATATAATATATATTTTTGTTGTTGTTTGTTTTTTTTGTTTTTTGTTTTTAGACGGAGTCTTTCTCTGTCACCCAGGCTGGAGCACAATGGCACTATCTTGGCTCACCGCAACCTCCGCCTCCCGGGTTCAAGCAATTTCCTGCCTCAGCCTCCTGAGTATCTGGGATTACAGGCATGCACCACCACATCCGGCCCGGGCATGGCTTTCTCTAAGTACCTAGAGCATATTCTCTGGCTAGAGGTATGTACTTCTTCAGAGGTTAGTCAAAAATGAAATAATACTTGGTCTTTGGTTGCTCTTGTAGACACAGCTATTCTGTTGTCTCCCAAATGTGTATAGCTAATAACCTCAAATATAGTTCCTTTTGGTGTAACTATGTAAGCTATTAGAAATAATATCATGGACATAGATTAGCCACACCTGGTCTAATAATGAAACCTGATTTCCTTTCTGCCACAAGTAAAGGAATAGCCAGCAATATTCTTTATGAATGAAAATCAGCAGTCAAAATGTTTTTCTTAATTAAAAAATAATTTTGAGGCCGAGCATGGTGGCTCACGCCTGTAATCCCATCACTTTGGGAGGCCGAGGCAGACAGATCAGCTGAGATCAGGAGTTCAAGACCAGCCTGGGCAACATAGCGAAAACCCATCTCTACTAAAAATACAAAAATTAGCCAGGCATGGTGGTGGGCGCTTGTAATCCCAGCTACTTGAGAGGCTTAGGCAGGAGAATCGCTTGAACCCAGGAAGCAGAGGTTGCAGTGAACTGAGATAACGTCACCGGACTCCAGCCTGGGCGACAGAACAAGACTCCATTTCAAAATAAAAAATAAAAATAATAATTATAAGCCTGTCTGCCAGTCTTCCTCTGTTTCTTCCTTCCTTTCTTCCTAAAAAATTCAGTCTAAAAACTATTAGGTGGGGAATATAGGAGTCCAATGAGATGATGAGCAACAGTGGCCCATTTCAGGGTGTTGGAGCCTAAGGAGGATGAAGAAGGTTCTGATTCTAGGTGGGGGCAGCTTCAATGGGAGGGGCTTTGTGGGTAGCGCTCAAGTAGGGTAAGGAAAGGCATCCATGACAGCAGGGAGGGGTAGGCGTTAATAGCAACAGAGATTATTTACATATTAGGGGGGATTGATTACATCAATAAATATATTGAGGATAAAGGAACCCAGATTTCTTGCTGCCAGACAAGGGTCTCAACTGTAGAACAGGAAAAAATTAGAATTAACCCTGTAACATTAGGTTAGAATTGGAAATAACCAAAGTGAAATATATATGAATTATATATTATATATATTTATATATAAATTATATATTACCCCAGTTCTGTTCACTGAGAATCGTGACACCACAATAACATTGATTAGATATATGTATAAATACATATACATTTCCACAAATTCTGTTCACTGAAGGAATCACAGTATCCCAGTAGCACTGATCACACCTGGTATTGGTTTCCAAATACCATCCTCCTTTTAAAAGAACCATTGCTTCTTGGAGAAAGGGCTGATTCTAGGGCTGGGGAGGGAAAGTACAAGATGAACCTGAAATATCTGGTTGTGCTGGAAGGTATGGAAGAGCTCAAAGAATGATGGAGACATATCAAAGGCTTTAGGAGCCCCCTTGAAGGGACTCCCGTTGGCCAAATCTGGAACAATTTGAACATCAAACTAAATCATGACAGTAAAATATTAAAATCCATTGAATAAAATAGTAATCCATGAGTCACTCCAAAAGAAATAAATATTAAATGAGAAGAAAATAACTGTTCTGTCTATAATGACAGTAAATATAGAAAGAATGATGGAATTAGAATACCTGCATATTATTTAGTAACCATCATAGTAATAACTAAGCTGGCCAGGCATGGTGGCTCATGCCTGTAATCCCAGCACTTTGGGAGGTCAAAGTGGGCAAATCACCTGAGGTCGGGAGTTGGAGACCAGCCTGACCAACATGGAGAAACTGTCTCTACTAAAAGTACAAAAAATTAGCTGGGCATGGTGGCACATGCCTATAATTCCAGCTACTTGGGAGGCTGAGGCAGGAGAATCGCTTGAACCTGCGAAGTGGAGGTTGCGGTGAGCCAAGACTGAGCCACTGCACTCCAGCCTGGGCAACAAGAGTGAAACTCTGTCTCAAAAATAAATAAATAAATTAGTAAATAAGCCACAAAACATCAACAAATCCTAAACCTAGTGGGTGACTTGATGAGGAATATGGTATTTCCGTAGTCTCAAAGTACTTTCTCATAAAATACTCATTAATTACAAAGGGAAAAAGAATAATTTTATAATGGAGACGTAGCAAACGTTGCCATAATCCAGAAATCAATGTTAACATTACCGGAAATTAGACAAATCAAAGTTATGTGTAGCCTTAGAGTATGCAACTAGAACACCATTTTTGTTGTAATTCTTGACAAAAATGCATAACCTGAAACTAAACATGAGGAAATATTGAACACACCCAATTGTGGAACATTCTACAAAATAACTGGCCTGTAATCTTTAAAAGTGTCAAGGTTATAAAAGTCAAGGAAAGATCAAGGAACTGTTCCATATTGAAGGAAGCTAAAGTGACATGACTACTAAATTCAACATGTGATTCTGGGCTGGGTCTTTTTGCTCTGAAGGATATTTTGGAGGCAACTGGCAAAACTAAAATGAGGTCCATGGATTACATGGTAGTAATGTATCAAATATTAATTTTCTGATTCTGGTGGCTCTATTGTGGCTTTCTAAGAGAATGACCTACTTGGTAAGAATCATGCATAAAAGTAGAATTGATGAGGCACCATGTCATCACCTCACCGGCAGATGGTTCAGGGGAAAAGAGTTACTTGGTACTATCCTTGCATCTGTTCCTTAAATTTGACATGAATTAAAAACAAAAGAAAATATGAATGATTTGAAACATTTAAAAAGCACTAAAACTAAGGTGATAGATACCTAGGCATCTGCCCCAAGATTAAAAGATATTAACATTTTGACCTTATTTGCCTCAGATCAACTGCCTGTGCACATTTGCCCTCTCTTTCTGTTTGCTTCAAGAAATAGAACACTAACTGGGCTCGGTGGCTCACGCCTGTAATCCCAACACTTTGGGAAGCCAAGGCAGGTGGATCACTTGAGCCCAGGAGTTCAAGACCAGCCTGGGCAACATGGTGAAATGCCATCTCGACAAAAAACACAAAAATTAGCTGGGTGTGGTGGCATAAGCCTGTAGTCTTATCTACTCAGGAGGCTGAGGTGGAAGGATGGCTTGAGCCTCGAAGGCAGAGGTTGCAGTGAGTCAAGATAATGCCACTGTACTCTAGCCTGGACAATACAGCAAGACTCTGTCTCAAATAAATAAAGAAATAAAATGCTACAGAAATGTCTGCTTTGCCGGGCACGGTGGCTCACGCCTATAATCCCAGCACTTTGGGAGACCGAGGCGGGCGGATCACAAGGTCAGGAGATCGAGACCATGGTGAAACCCCGTCTCTACTGAAAATACAAAAAATTAGCCGGGCGTGGTGGCGGACGCCTGTAGTCCCAGCTACTCAGGAGGCTGAGGCAGGAGAATGGCGTGAACCCGGGAGGCAGAGCTTGCAGTGAGCCGAGATCGCGCCACTGCACTCCAGCCTGGGGGACAGAGCGAGACTCCGTCTCAAAAAAAAAAAAAGAAATGTCTGCTCTTATCACTTATATTCAGCATTATACTTGAGATTAGTTGGTGCAATAAGGAAAGAAAATGAAATTAAAAGTACAAAGCCAGGCATGGTAGCTCATGCCTATAATCCCAACATTTTGAGAGGTTGAGGTGGGAGGATCACTTGAGCCCAGGAGTTTGAGACCAGCCTACACACCATAGCAAGACCCAATCTCTACAAAAAAAAAAGTTTTGTTTTAATTAGTCAGGTATGGTGGTGTGTGCCTGCAGTCCCAGCTACTTGGCAGCTGAGGTAGGAGGATTGCTTGAACCCAGGAGGTCAAGGCTGCAGTGAGCTGTGATTATGCCACTGCACCCTAGCCTGGGTGACAGAATGAGACCCTGTCTCAAAAAACAAACAAACAGCCGGGCGCGGTGGCTCAAGCCTGTAATCCCAGCACTTTGGGAGGCCGAGACGGGCGGATCACGAGGTCAGGAGAGCGAGACCATCCTGGCTAACATGGTGAAACCCCGTCTCTACTAAAAAATACAAGAAAACTTAGGGNTGAGCCACTGTGCCCAGCCTTGTCATATTCTAAAAAAAGAAAATAGCCTGTCTGGATTTTGACTCATTGACTGGGATTGTGTTAAATCTATACATCAATATGGGGAGAAATCTACTCTGGACAATGTAGTGAGACCCATCTCTAGAAAAAAATAGAAAAAATTGCCAGGCATAGTGACACATGCCTGTAGGTCCAGCTACTTGGGGGGTTGAGGTGGGAGGATTGCTTGATCCTGGGAGGTCGAGGCTGCAGTGAGCCATTTTTGTGCCACAGCACTCCAGCCTGGGTAACAGGTGAGACCCTGTCTCAAAAGAAAAACAAAACAAAAATCAAAAACAATTTTTTTTTTGCTAGGGGGTTACTAGAGGTAACAATGAGTGGTGTCACTCCCATTCCTACCCCTTGACTCCTGGACCTGTGAATCTTGTCTATGGAAAAAATAACATCATACATTGGATGCTGATTCAACTCATATGTCCTCCTGGAGAACCTTGCCCCAGCTCTTAATTATATATTACCATCTAGCTGGAGCTGTAACTGAGTTTCCAAAAGGTCATTCCACCATTCTATCAAACCAGCTATTGCAGGATGGTGGGGAATATAGTAAAACTAGTGAATTCCATGAGCACAGATCCATTGGTGTGCTTATTTTGCTGTAAGGTGAGTTCCTTGATCAAAAGCAAAGCTGTGTGAAATACCACGATGGTGGATAAGGCATTCTATAAGCCTACTGATGGTAGTTTTGTCAGAAGCATTGCATTCAGGGTAGGCAAATCTGTTTCTATAGTGTCTGTTCCAGTAAGAATAAACGCCACTCCTTCCATGATGGAAGCTGTCCAATGTAATCAGTCTGCCTCCAGGGAGCTGGCTTATCACCCTAGGAAACTGGCCACAGTGGGGACTTAGTGTTGGTCTCTGCTGCTGGCAGATTGGGCACTCAGCAGCAGTGGTAACCAGGTTGTCCCTGCTGAGTGGAAGTCTATGTTAAAGAGCCCATGCATAGGTTCCATTCCTGCCACCATAGCCATTTTGTTTATTAGCCCGTTGGACAATGACAGGGGTGGCTGGGAAAGAGGGCTGACCGGCATCCATAAAATGAGTCACCATATCCACCTTTTTTTCTTTTTTTTGTTTATTATATTTTTATTATATTTTAAGTTCTAGGGTACATGTGCACAACGGGCAAGTTTGTTACATAGGTATACATGTGCCATGTTGGTTTGCTGCACCAATCAACTCGTCATTTACATTAGGTATTTCTCCTATTGCAATCCCTCCCCCAGCCCCCCACCCCCCGACAGGCCCCTGTGTGTGATGTTCCCCCCACTGTGTCCAAGTGTTCTCATTGTTCAATTCCCACCTATGAGTGAGAATATGTGGTGTTTGGTCCTCTGTCTTTGTGGTAGTTTGCTGAGAATGATGGTTTCCAGCTTCATCCATGTCCCTGCAAAGGACATGAACTCATCCTTTTTAATGGCTGCATAGTATTCCATGGTGTATATGGGTCACATTTTCTTAATCCAGTCTAGCATTGATGGACATTTGGATTGGTTCCAAGCCCTTGCTACTGTGAATAGGCCGCAACAAACATACGTGTGCATGTGTCTTTATAGTAGCAAGATTTATAATCCTTTGCGTATATATACCCAGTAATGGGTCAAATGGTATCTCTAGTTCTAGATCCTTGAGGAATTGCCACATTGTCTTCCACAATGGTTGAACTAATTTACACTCCCACCAAGAGTGTAAAAGCGTTCCTGTTTCTCCACATCCTCTCCAGCATCTGTTGTTTCCTGACTTTTTAATGATCGCCATTCTAACTGGCATGAGATGGTATCTCATTGTGGTTTTGATTTGCATTTCTCTGAATGAACATTTTTTCATGTGTCTGTTGGCTGCATAAATGTCTTCTTTTGAGAAATGTCTGTTCGTATCCTTTGCCCACTTTTTGATGGGGTTGTTTTTTTCTTGTAAATCTGCTTGAGTTCTTTGTAGATTCTGGATGTTAGCCCTTTGTCAGATAGGTAGATTGCAAAATTTTTCACCCATTCTATAGTTTGCCTGTTCACTCTGATGGTAGCTTCCTTTGCCGTGCAGAAGCTCCTTAGTTTAATTAGATCCCATTTGTCTATTTTGGCTTTTGTTGCCATTGCTTTTGGTGTTTCAGTTATGAAGTCTTTGCCCATGCCTATGTCCTGAATGATATTGCCTAGGTTTTCTTCTAGGGTGTTTATGGTCTCAGGTCCAACATTCAAGTCTTCAATCCATCTTGAATCAATCCTTCTATAAGGTGTAAGGAAGGGATCCAGTTTCAGCTTTCTACATATGGCTAGCCAATCTTCCCAGCACCATTCATTAAATAGGGAATCCTTTCCCCATTTCTTTTTCTTTGTCAGGTTTGTCAAAGATCAGATGGTTGTAGATGTGTGGTGTTATTTCTGAGACCTCTGTTCTGTTCCACTGGTAGTTCTATTTTTAGTTCTTTGGGTAATCTCCATACTGTTTCCCATAAAGGTTGTACTGAAATTCCCACCAATAGTATGTAAGCATTCCCTTTTCCGCTGCATCTTTGCCAACATCTGTTGTTTTTAGCTTTTTTTTTTTTTTTTTTATGAGACAAGGTCTCTCTCAGGCTGGAGCGTGGTGGAGTGATCTCAGCTCACTGCAACCTCCACCTCCCAGGTTGAAGCAATTCTTGTGCCTCAGCCACCTGAACAGCTGGGATTACAGTGTTTTTAGACTTTGTAATAGCCATTCTGACTGGCGTGAGACGGTACCTCATTGTGGGTTTGATTTGCATTTCTTTGATGATTAGCGATGTTGAGCATTTTTTTTGTGTTTGTTGGCTGCTTGTATGACTTCCGGAAAACGTTTATGCCTTTGGTCACTTTTTAATGGGGTTATGATTTTTTTTCTTGTAGAGTTGAGTTCCTTAGAGATTCTGGATATCAGTTGTTTGTCAAATGCATAGTTTGCAAATATTTTTCCCATTCTATAGACTGTCTATTTACTCTGTTGATTGTTCCACTTAACTATTAAAATCCTCTGCTACCAAGGTCATGCTTTGGTGAGCTTTCATATGGGACACAAATATCTTTCCATTTTTTTTGCCCAAAGAAGTCTATCCATATACCTCTTTTTCGATTTCTTTGTCACCAATTTTCTAATCATGTTCATTCCAAGTCCATGACTAGCCAGCCAAACTATTGGCTACAGACCATGAATCAATATATAATAGAATGTTTGACCATTTCTCCTTCCAAGCAAAGTGAACGACCTGGTGTAATGCTTGAAGTTCTGCCCCACTGGGAGGATTTCCCTTCACCACTGTCCTTTGGAATGTCCCAGAAAGGGACTCTTGTGTGCAGCTGTCCACTTTTGGGTGGTGCCTGTGTAATGTACAGAACCATCTTGTAAATCCAGCCTGAGTCTTTTTTCCTCTGTCAACAGATCATAGGCAACATTCCATGAGGCCATAGGTGCAGGCTGGGAGAGAGAAGGCAGAGTAACAGCAATGGGGGCTAGAGGTATTTGGATCACTTCTTCATGTAACTTACCTGTGCCTTCAGGGGCTATTCAAGCCCAATCATGTACACACCACTTCCATTTGATGATGGAATGCTGCTGTGCACGCCCAATGTTGTGACTTGGTGGGGCAGATAACACCAAGTTCATGATGAGCAGCTCAGGTTTCATGGTAACTAGGTGACCTGAGGTTAAGTATTGAGTCTCTATTAACACCCAGTAGCAGGCCAAAGAGCTACTTCTCAAAAGGAGAGTATTTCTGGCCGGGCACGGTGGCTCACACATATAATTCCAGCACTTTGGGAGGCCAAGGCGGGCGGATCACCTGAGGTCAGGAGTTCAAGACCACCCTGGCCAACATGGCAAGACCCTGTCTCTACTAAAAATATAAAAATTAGCCAGGTATGGTGGCAGGCGCCTGTAATCCCAGCTACTTGGGAGGCTGAGGCAGGCAGAATCGCTTGAACCCAGGAGGTGGAGGTTGCAGTGGGCCGAGATCGCACCATTGCCCCCCTCCAACCTGGGTGATAAGAGCAAGGGTCTGTCCAAAAAAAAATAAAATAAAATAAAGAGTACTTCTTTGCAGAGGATTGAAGACCTTTGAGAGTGTCCGTATCTGCCCCTGATACTTCAAGCACCACTGGATCTGCTGGATCACATGACTCAAGCAGCAGAGCTGCTTGCACAGCACCCTGGACCTGTTACAGAGACTTCCGTTCTGGGCTCCACTCAAAACTGGAAACTTTTCAGGTCATTTGGTAAATGGGCTGGAGTAACATACCCAAATGGGGAATATATTGATCCTAGAAGTTTGAGGTTATAGTGAGCTATGATCGCACCCCTGCACTCCAACCTGGGTAACAGAGTGAGATCCTGTCTCTAAAATAATACAATAAGGCCGGGCGCGGTGGCTCAAGCCTGTAATCCCAGCACTTTGGGAGGCCGAGGCGGGCGGATCACAAGGTCAGGAGATCAAGACCACGATGAAACCCCGTCTCTACTAAAAATACAAAAAATTAGCCGGGCGCGGTGGTGGGCGCCTGTAGTCCCAGCTACTCAGGAGGCTGAGGCAGGAGAATGGCATGAACCCGGGAGGCGGAGCTTGCAGTGAGCCGAGATTGCGCCCCTGCACTCCAGCCTGGGCGACAGCGCGAGACTCTGCCTCAAAAAATAAAATAAAAATAAAATAAAATAAATAAAATAATACAGTAATAATAATAATATCAATGTAATGGGCCAGCATAATATCTCATGGAAGAAAACAGCAATCAAGATCTTTGTGAACTAAATTATGACAGTGGACTGGAGAGTTGATATAGCTCTGAGATAGCAAAGTGAAAGTGTATTGCTGGCCTTGCCAGCTAAAAGCAAACTGCTTCTGGTGGTCCTTATTAGATACCCCTGTGGTTTCATCTCCAGCCAGTCAATTGTTTCAGTTCCCCAGGCCTCTGACTGTCAAAGTACCCTTAAAAACTCTAACCTCTGAATTCTTGGAGAGGTGAATTTGAGAAATTTCTCCCATCCATCCTCTTGGCTGGATCTGCAATAATTAAACTCTTTATTTGTGGCAATTCTCAGTGCATTGGTATTTTTTGTTTGTTTTTGTTTTTGTTCTCTTTTTTAGACAGGGTCTCACTCTGTTGCCCAGGCTAGTGTACAGTGGTGCGATCATGGTAAACTGCAGCCTAGACCTCCTGGGGTCAGGTGATCCTCCTACCTCGGCCTCCTGGGTAACTGGGACTGCAGGTGAGTGGCCCCATACCCAGCTAATTTTTTTGTATTTTTTGTAGACATGAGGTTTTGTGATGTCGCCCAGGCTGGTCTCAAACTCCTGGGCTCAAGTGATCTACACACCTTGGCCTCTCAAACTGCTAGGATTACAGGTGTCAGCCACCACACCCAGTCTAGTGCATTGGTTTTTTTCAGGGCAGTGGGCAAAAAGAACCAGTTGGGCTATAACTTGACCTACAGAGGAGAGGGATCACAGAGCTCTTTGAGGATGCTAGGGCCCTCTCACAGATTTATTTCTCACAGAACGGTAAGTCATCCGGACCCTCCCAGTGTAGGTAAGTAGGTCTTAAATGACAAATGCACTCTAACATTCCAATTTCCTAAGCCTTTGAATCCCTTCCTCTGCATTAAACCAAGACAGGTCCAGCAATTTCAATTTACTCTACTATGGGACATCTTTGGAATATGTTTTAGCCAACTACTCAAACTGTTGGAGCACTTTCCAACTCCTCAAGCAGCAACATTCAATGCAGTAAGCCTGTATCAATAAACTGGGCCAAATCCAATTTTGTGTTGCTTACACTATTATCCCAACCCTTAGTATCTATTCCCATACATGTTCCCCTAATTTCAATTTGTATAAATTAGAAAACTCAAGTAGTCTTTTGGAGTGTAGCCCACCTCCTCCTGGGTCACACTTTATACCTCACCTTTAGACACCTACTAGGACTCTTTTATTTATTTTGAGGCCAAGTCTTACTCTGTTTCCCAGGCTGTAGTGCAGTGGCACCATCTCAGTTCATTGTAACCTCCACCTCCTGGGTTCAAGCAATTTTACTGCCTCAGTCTCCCAAGTAGCTGGGATTACAGGTGTGCACCACCGTGCTCGGCTAATTTTGATATTTTTAGTAGAGATGGGGTTTTACCATGTTGGCCAGACTGGTGTCCAACTTCTGGCCTCAAGTAATCTACCCTCCTCGGCCTCCCTAAGTGCTGGGATTACAGGTGTGAGCAACCATGCCCAGCCAATATATGATTTTAATCATCCAGTTTTCAACAAAAAATTATGACACATGCAGAGAAAATCTGAATCACACAGAAAAAAAGCAGTCAATATCAATTATCCCTGAGAAAACCCAGATGTTGCACATACTAGATAAATATTTTATTTTTATTTGTTTATGTTTGAAAGAGGGTCACGCTGCTCTGTTGCTCAGGCTGGAGTGTGGTGGCACAATCATAGTTCCCTGCAGCCTCGACCTCCTGGGCCCTTGCAATCCTCCTACCTCAGCCTCCCAAGTAAACAGGACCCCATAGGTGCACACCACCATGCCTGGATAATTTTTTAAATTTTTTGTAGAGACAGCGTCTGTCTATGTTGCCCAGGCTGGACTCGAACTCTTGAGCTGAAGTAATCCTCCCACCTCAGTCTCCCAAAGTGCTGGGATTACAGGCATGAGCACTGTGCCTGTTCAAACAATTAAGGAAACCATGTCTAAAGAATGAAAAAGAAGTGGCTTTGTTTTCTGTTTCTTATAACAGAATACCTGAAACTGGGTTATCTATTTATTTACTTATTTATTTATTTATTTTGGAGATGGAGTCTCACTCTGTTGCCCAGGCTGGAGAGCAGTGGCGTGACCTTGGCTCACTGCAACCTCCGCCACCCAGGTTCCAGCGATTCTCCTGCCTCAGCCTCCCCAGCAGCTGGGATTACAGGCGCACGCCCCCACGCCCAGCTAATTTTTCGTATTTTAGTAGAGACGGGGTTTTACCGTGTTGCCCAGGCTGGTCTCCAACTGCTGAGCTCAGGCAATCTGCCCACCTCGGCCTCCCAAAGTGCTGGGATTACAGGCGTGAGCCACCACGCCCGGCCGGCAATTTATTTTTAAAAAGAAATTTATTTATTTGTATTCCTTTTTATTTAATTCAAACAGTCATTGAAGGAATTTGTTTCTTATAGTTATGGAGGCTGAAAAGTCCAAGGTCAGGGAGCTGCTTCTGGTGAGAGCCTTCTTGTTGGCAGGCACTACAGAATTCTGAGGTGATACAGGGCATCACATGGTGAGGGGGCTGAGCATGTTAACTCAGGTCTGTCTTCCTCTTGTTACACCGTTTCCACTCTCACAATAACCTATTAATCCTTTAACCCATTTATCCATGAATGGATGAATCCATCCATCACATCAGAACTCTCATGACCCAATCGCCTCTTAAAGGTCCCACCTCTCAATACTGCCACATTCAGGGTTAAATTTCCACATGAGGCTGGGCGCGGTGGCTCACGCCTCTAATCCCAGCATTTTGGGAGGCTGAGGCAGGTGGATCACTTGAGATCAGGAGTTCCAGACCAGCCTGTCCAACATGGTGAAACCCTACCTCTATTAAAATACAAAAATTAGCCAGGCATGGTAGTGCATGCCTGTAACCCTAGCTACTCAGGAGGCTGAGGCAGGAGAATCGCTTGAACTCAGGAGGTGGAGGTTGCAGTAAGCAGAGATCACGCCACTGCATTTCAGCCTGGGCGACAGAGCAAGACTCCGTTTCAAAAAAAAAAAAAATTTCCACAAGTTCTGGAGGGGATAAATATTCAAACCATAGCAGAAAGTATGAGAAATGTGTCACCAAATAGAGAATATCAATAAAGAGATAGAAATTATGACTGGGTGTGGTGGTTCACATCTATGATCCCAACACTTTAGGAGGCCAAAGGGGGAGGATTACTTGAGGCCAGGAATTTGAGACCAGCCTATTCAACACCCCACCTCAATTAAAAGAAACAAAAAGAAAAAAGAAGAAAAGAAATTATTTTGAAAGAACCAGTCCAGATGCGGTGGCTCACGCCTGTAATCCTAACACTTTGGGAGGCCAAGGCAGGTGGATCACCTGAAGTTGGGAGTTCGAGACCAGCCTGATCAACATGGAGAAACCCTGTCTCTACTAAAAATACAAAATTAGCTCGGCATGGTGGCACATGCCTGTAATCCTGGCTACTCCAGAGGCTGAGGCTAGAGAATTGCTTGAACCTGGGAGGTGGAGGTTGCGGTGAGCTGAGATCATGACATTGCACTCCAGCCTGGGCAACAAGAGCGAAACTCCGTCTCAAAAAAAAAAAAAAAAAAAAGAACCAAATAGGCCAGGTGTGGTGACTCACACTTGCAATCCTAGCACTTTGGGAGGCCAAGGCAGTCAGATTGCTTGAGTCTCTGCCTACCCTGTCTGTACGAAAAATACAAAAAATTAACTGGGCATGGTGATGTGTGCCTGTAGTCCCAGCTACTTGGAGGGCTGAGGCAGGAGGATTGTATGAGCCCAGGAGGTCAGGGATGCAGTGAGCCAAGATTGCACCACTACACTACAGCCTGGGTAATACAGTGATACCCTGTCTCAAAGGAAAAAAAAAAAAAAGAAAGAAAGAAACCGTAGTGTTGAAGAGTACAATAACAGATGAAAAATTCACTACAAGGTCTCAACAACAGATTCAAGCAGACATAATGAGAAAGACTGAACTGGAGGCAGGTCAATTGAGATGATCCAATCTGAGAAAAAACAATCAAAAGGAATGACGAAAAATGAACAGAGCCTCAGAGACTTGTCATATGTCATCAAATAAACTAAGGTGAGGAGAGACGAGAAAGGGACAGAAAGAATATTTGAAGAAATGGCTGAAAACTTCCCAATTTGATGAAAAGCATTAATTTACAAATCCAAGAAGTCCAACCAACTCCAAGTAGGAAAAATTCAAACAGATCCACCACTACACACATCATAACCACACCATCAAAAGACAAAGATTAAGAAAGAATGTTGAAAGCAGCAAGAGAAAAGTTACTCATGTGTACAAGGGATCCTCAATATGATTTATCAACAGAAACCTTGGAAGCCAGAGGCAGTGGAATGACATCCAAGAACTAAAAGAAAAAGACTGTCAGCCAGGTGCCATGGCTCACACCTGTAATCCCAACACTTTGGGAGGCCGAGACAGGCAGATCACTTGAGGTCAGGAGTTCGAGACCAGCCTGGCCAACATGATGAAACCCTGTCTCTACTAAAAATACAAAAATTAGCCTGGTGTGGTGGCACATCCCTGTAATCCCAGCTACTTAGGTGGCTGAGGCAGGAGAATGACTTGAACCTTGGAGGCGGAGGTTACAGTGAGGCAAGACTGCACCACTGCACTCCAGCCTGGGTGACAGAGCAAGACTCTATCTCAAAAAAAAAAAAAAAAGAAAAAGAAAAAGACTGTCGACCAAGACACTACATCCAGCAAAGGTATCCCTCAAAAACTAAGAAGGCAGGTGCAAAGGGTCATGCCTGCAATCCTAACTACTCAGGAGACTGAGGCAGGATGATCACTTGAGGCCAGGAGTTTGACACTAGCTAGAACAACATAGCAAGACCCCATCTCTAAAACAAAAATGAAGAAGAAATTAAGACATTCTCAGATGAACAAAAACTGAAAGAATTTGTCACTAACAAATCTGTCCTCTAAGAAATACTAAAGGGAGAGTCCTTCAGGCTTAAATGAAAGCATACTAAATGGCAACTCTAATCCATATGAGAAAATAAAGAGCTTTAGTGAAGATAACTGTATAAGGTAAATATAAAGACAGTACAAATATGGCCGGGCGCGGTGGCTCAAGCCTGTAATCCCAGCACTTTGGGAGGCCGAGACAGGCGGATCATGAGGTCAGGAGATCGAGACCATCCTGGCTGACACGGTGAAACCCCGTCTCTACTAAAAAATACAAAAAACTAGCCGGGCAAGGTGGCGGGCGCCTGTAGTCCCAGCTACTCGGGAGGCTGAGGCAGGAGAATGGCATGAACCCGGGAGGCGGAGCTTGCAGTGAGCTGAGATCTGGCCACTGCACTCCAGCCTGGGCCACAGAGCGAGACTCTGTCTCAAAAAAAAAAAAAAAAAAAAAGACAGTACAAATATAATTTTTGCTTGTAAATTTCCTTTTCTCTTGTCATATTTAAAAGACAATTATATTTTAAAATTATAAATCTATGTTGATGGGGCTGGGCATAGTGGCTCACACCTGTAATCTCAGCCCTTTGGGAGGCAGAGGTGGGTGGATCACTTGAGGTCAGGAGTTCAAGACCAACCTGGCTAATATAGCAAAACCCTGTCTCTACTAAAAATACAAAAATTAGCCGGGTGTAGTGGCTCACATCTGTAATCTCAGTTATGCAGGAAGCTGAGGCACGAGAATTGCTCGAACCCCAGAAGCAGAGGTTGTAGTGAGCTGAGATTGCCCCACTGTACTCCAGCCTGAGTGTCAGAGTGAGACTCTGTCTCAAAAAAAAAAGTCTATGTTGATGGGCATACAATGTAGAAACATGTAATTTATATGACAATAACTGCACAAAAGAGGAAGGTGAAAATAAAGCTATACAGAAACAAAGCTTTTATTTACTGTTAAAATTAAGTTGATATTAATTCAGATTAGATTGTTATAAATAAAGATACTAATTGTAATCCCCAGGGCAAGCACTAAGAAAATATTTCAAAAGATTATTAAAGGAAATAACAAAGGAATTAAAATGAGACACTATTTAATACAAAAGATAGCAGGAATGCTGGAATGGGAGGGGAAACACAAGACATATAGAAACAAATAGCAAAATGGCAGATATAAGTTCTGTCTTATAGGAATTACACTAAATGTAAAAGGCAGAAATTTGCATAATGAGCAAAAAAAGTATGATTCAACTATAAGCTGTCTACAAAAAACACATTATAGATTCAAAGACACTTATAGGTTGATACCTGATGTGGTCACTCATGCCTGTAATCCCAGAACTTTGGAAGGCTGAGGTGGGAGGATTGCTCGAGGCCAGAACGTTGAGACCAGCCTAGACAACACAGTAAGACCCTGTCTTGCTAATTAAATAATAACCTCACTTTTTTTTTAACAGCAAAAAAAAAAAAAAAAAAAGAAAGAAAGAAAAAAAGACATTTATAGGCTGAAAGTAAAAGGAAGAAAAAAGATACATGATGCAAACAATAACCAAGTAATCTCAATTGGCTTGTCCGAATATAAGACAAAAAAGCACTGAAAGTCAAAAATTGTTACTAGAAACAAAGAAGGACATTTAAAAATTATTAAATGGTCTTTTTTTTTCTTTTCTTTTCTTTTTTTTTTTTTATCCTGAATCTTGCTCTGTCCCCAGGCTGGAGTGCAGTTGCGCAATCTCAGCTCACGGCAACCTCTGCCTCCCAGGTTCAAGCGATTCCCCTGCCTCAGCCTCCTGAGTGGCTGGGACTACAGGCACATGCAACCACGCCCAGCTAATTTTTTGTATTTTAGTAGAGACAAGGTTTCACCATGTTGGCCAGGATGGTCTCGATCTCCTGACCTCGTGATCTGCCTGCCTCGTCCTCCCAAAGAGCTGGGATTACAGGCATGAGCCACCATGCCCAGCCCTTTTTCTCTTTTTTTGAGACAAGGTCTCACTTTGTCACCCAGGCTGGAAAGTAGTGGTGTGACCATGGATCACTCTAGCCTCAAACTCCGGGGCTCAAGCAATCCTCCCACCTCAGCCCCCCAAGTAGCTGGGACTATGGGCACACACTATCATGTCCAGCTAATTTTTAATTATTTTTTGTCTAGATGGGCTCTCACTATGTTGCCCAGGCTGGTCTCAAACTCCTGGGCTCAAGTGATCTTCCCACCTTGGCCTCCCAAAGTCCTGGGATAACAGGTATGAGTCACTGCACCCAGGCAAAAGGTCAATTTTATCAATCAAGAAGATGGACAAGAAAAGAGAAAAGAAAAAGATGTAGCAATTATCAACATAAATGCACCTAACAACAGAGCTTTCCAAAACATGAAGCAATAATTGACAGACTTGAAAGAAGAAACAGGCAATTCAGTCTGGGCATGGTGACTCATACGTGTAATCCCAGCACTTTTGGGAGGCCAAGGTGGATGGATCACTTGAGGTCAGGAGTTTGAGACCAGCTTGGCCAACATTGTGAAACCCCATCTCTACTAAAAATATAAAAATTAGCCAGGCATGGTGGCGCGTGCCTGTAATCCCAGCTACTTGGGAGACTAAGGCAGGAGAATTGCTTGAATCCAAGAGGCAGAGGTTGCGGTGAGCTGAGATTGTGCCACTGTACTCCAGCCTGGGCAACAGAGTGAGACTCCACCTCAAAAACAAAAACAAAAACAAAACGGAATAAGCAATTCAATGATAATCGTTGAGGACTTCAATACCTCCACTTTCAATAATGGATAGAACATTTAGACAAAAGATCAACAAGGAAAGGGAGGATTTGAACAATACTATTAACCTACTAGACTTAACAGATATCTATAAAACACTCCACCTAACAATAGCAGAATATATCCTTCTAAGGTTCACATGAGGGTCAGGGGCAGTGGCTCACACCTGTAATCCCAGCACTTTGGGAGGCTGAGATTGGTGGATCTTTTGAGGCCAGGAGATCGAGACCAGCCTGACCAACATGGCTAAACTCCATCTCTACTAAAACTATAAGCATTAGCCAGGTGTGGTGGTGCACGCCTGTAATCCCAGCTACTGGGGTGGCTGAGGCATGAGAATCACTTGAACCTGGGAGGCAGCAGTTGCAGTGAGCCAAGATTGCACCCTGTACTACAGCCTGAGTGACAGAGTGAGACTCTGTCTAAAAAAACAAAGAAAAATAAAGTGCACATGAAACATTTTTCAGTATAAAACACATTTTAGGCCAAAAAATAACTCATAAATTTTAAAGTATTGTAATAATGCAAAGTATGTTTTGTAATCATAATGGAATAAAATTAGAAATTAATCACAGAAGAAAATGAGAAATTCACAAATATGCAGAAAATAAAAAACATATTCCTAAATAAACAATGAGTCAAAGAAGAAATTACAGGGATGTTAGACGACCCTTTGAAATAAATAAAAATAAAAACAAAACCTATTAAAATTTTATCGAATGCAGCTAAACCAGTGCTTAGAAGGAATTTTATAGCTGTAGATGAATGAATTTAAAAAAGAAAAAAGACCTCAAATCAATAGCCTAAACCAAAGGAAAAAAACATCTAGGTGCTATGGCTCATGCCTATTATCACAACACTTTGGAAGGCTAAGGTGGGAAAATCACTTGAGGCCAGGTATTTGAGACCCATCTGGTCAACATAGTAAGACCCATCTCTATAAAAAAAAAAAAAAAATTAGCCAGGCATGGTGACACTTGCCTGTAGTTCTAACTACTTGGAAGGCTGAGATGGGAAGATCACTCGGGGCCAGGAATTTGAGGCCAACCTGGTTAACATAAGTAAGACCCATCTCTACACCACCCCCCCCAAAAAACATTAGCCAGGCATAGTGACACTTTCCTGTAGTCCCAGTTACTTGGAAGGCTGAGATGGGAGCATCACTTGAGTCCAGGAGCTTGAGGCTGCAGTGAGCTATGATCAGGGTACTGCACTCCAGCATGGGTGACAGAGTGAAAACTTGTGTCTTTAAAAAAAAAAAAAAATTGTAATTAAAAAAAAGAAAACTAAACCCAAAGCAAGTAGGAGGAAAGACATAATAGAGATATAGGGATTAGACTGGAAATAAATGAACTAAGGAATGAAAAAATAATAGATAAAATCAATGAAACCAAAAATTGATTCTTTGAAAAGATGAACAAAATTGACAAAACTTTAGCTAGAGTGACCAAGATAAAAAGAGAGAAGACTCAGCTGGGCCTGTTGGCTCATGCCTGTAATCCCAACACTTTGGGAGGCTGAGGCAGGAGGATCATTTGAAGTCAGGACTTTTTGGGGGGATTTTTGGCTTTTCTTTGAGACAGTGTCTCACTCTGTTGCCTAGGCTGGAGTGCAGTGACACGCCACTCACTGCAATCTGGAACTCCTGGGCTTAAGCGGTCCTCCCAACTCAGCCTCCCTAGTAGCTGGGACTATAGGTGTGAGCCAGCACGCCTGGCTAATTTTTGTATTTTTTGTAGACAGGGATTTCGCCCTGTTACTCAGGCTGGTCTTGTACTCCTGGACTCAAGCAATCCACCTGCCTCAGCCTTCCAAAGTGCTAGGATTACAGGTGTGAGCCACCATGCCTGGCCAAAGTTAGTAGTTTGAGATCAGGCTGGGCAACAAAAGTGAGATCGTGTCTACACAAAATAAAATTCAAAAAATTAGCTGGGCTGGCATGGTGGCATGTACCTGTAGTCCTAGCTACCCAGTAGGCTGAGGCAGAAGGATCGCTTGAGCCCGGGAGCTCAAGGCTGCAGTGAGCTATGCACATACTTCACTTCAGCCTGGGCAACAGGGCAAGACCCTGTCTGAAAGAAAGAAAGAGAAAAGGAGGAAAGAAAGAAAGAAAGAAAGAAAGAAAGAAAGAAAGAAAGAAAGAAAGAAAGAAGGAAGGAAGGAAGGAAGGAAGGAAGGAAGGAAGGAAGGAAGGAAGGGGAGAAAGGAAGGAAGGAAAGAAGGAAGAAAGGAAGGAAGGAAGAAAGGAAGGAAGGAAGGAAGGAAAAGAAAAAGAAAGCTTTCCAACTTGGGCCCAGAATGGCCTGCAAAGAAGGGTGGTGAGAAGAAAAAGGGCTGTTCTGCCATCAACGAGGTGGTGACCGAGAATACACCATCAACCTTCACAAGTGCATCCATGGAGTGGGCTTCAATAAGTGTTCCCCTTGGGCACTCAAAGAGATCTGGAAATTTGCCACGAAGGAGATGGGAACTCCACATGTGCGCATTGATACCAGACTCAACAAGGCTGTCTGAGCCAAAGGAATAAAGAATGTCCCAGACCACATCCGTGTGCGGTTGTCCAGAAAACGTAATGAGGACGAGGATTCACCAAATAAGCTCTATACTTTGGTTACCAATGTACCTGTTACTGCTTTCAAAAATCTGGATGAGAACTGCTGATCATCATATACATCAAATAAAGTTATAAAATTGCTTTCAAAAATAAAAATAAAAATAAAATGAGAGAGAGAGAGAAGACTTAAATTGCTAAAATCAGGAATAAAACAAAGACTGTTATCATCAGCCTCACAGAAATAAAAATGATTCTAAGAGAATATTATGAAAATTGCATGCCAATAATTAGATAATCTAGATGAAATGTAAGAATTCCTAGAAAGACACAAGCTACTGAAACTGACTCAATAGGAAATTTTAAAAAATTAAATAAATGCATAACAAGAAAAGAGACTGAATTACTCATTAAAAATAAAAAATTTCCACAAAGAAAATCTCAGGACCATATTGTTTCACTGGTGAATTCAGTCAAATGTTTAAAGAAGACTTAACATCCTTCCTTACTTCCTTCCTTCCTTCTTTCCTTCCTTCCTTCCTTTCTTCCCCTCCCTCCCTCCTTTCTCTTCCTCCCTCCCTCCCTCCCTCCCTCCCTTCTTTCTTTTGCCAGGGTCTTGCCTTGCCTTGCCTTGCCTTGCCCTGCCTTGCCCTGCCTTGCCCTGCCTTGCCCTGCCCTGCCTTGCCCTGCCTTGCCCTGCCCTGCCCTGCCCTGCCCTGCCTTGCCTTGCCTTTTTTCTTTTCTTTCTTTCGACACAGTCTTGCTCTGTTGCCCAGTGCAGTAGCATGATCATAGCTTACTGCAACTTCCAACTCTTGGGCTCAAGCAATCCTCCTGCCTCAGCCTCCTGAGGTAGCTAACCACCATGATGCCTGGTTATATATATATATATTTTTGTACTTTTTGTTGAGATGGGATCTCACTTTGTTGTCCAGGTTGAACTCCTAACCTCAAGCAATCCTCCTGCCTCAGCCTCTGAAAGTGCTGGGATTACAGACATGAGCCACTGCACCTGGCCATACCACCAATTTTTCACAAACCAGCACTTTGGGAGGCTAGGTAGGAGGATCCCTTGAGGCCAGGAGTTTCAGACCAGCCTGGTCAACGTAGCAAGACCCCATCTCTAACTGAAAAAAGAAAGAGGCCAGGCATGGTGGCTTATACCTGTAATCCTAGCACCTTGGGAGGCCAAGGCAAGAGAGAGAGAAAAAAAATTAGCCAGGCATGGTGGCACCCACCTGTAGTCCTAGCTGCTCAGGAGGCTGAGGTGGGGGGATCATTTGAGCCTAGAAGTTGGAGGTTACAGTGAGCTATGATTGCACCACTCCAGCCTAAGTGACAAAGGGAGACCCTGTCTCAAAAAAGATGATAAAAAGTATGAGTAAGTTTAACAAGAGAAATGCAAGATTTGTACAATGAAAACCACAAAACACAGCTTGGCACAGTGGCTCATGCCTGTAATCCTATCACTTTGGGAGGCCAAGGTGGGAGGACTGCTTGAGACCAAGAGTTTGACACCAGCCTGGGCAACATAGTGGGACCCTGTCTCTAACTTAAAAAACAAAATAAGGCCAGGCGAGGTGGTTCACGCCTGTAATCCCAGCACTTTGGCAGGCCAGGGTGGGTGGATCTAACCCCATTAGAGACGGGGTTTCACCTTGTTGCCCAGGAGTTTGAGACCAGCCTGGGAAACATGGTGAAATCCCGTGTCTAAAAAAATAAAATAATAAAATAAAAATACAAAATAAAAAACAAAGTAAATCTATAAAAAATACAGTTGAAAGACATTAAGAAGCTCTAAATGTTAAGACATTCGATGTCCATGGATTGGAATACGATATTGTTAAGATGGCAATACTCCCTGATCTACAGATTCAAGGGAATTCCTATGAAAATCCTAGATGGAAATTGACAAGCTGACCCTAAAATTCAGGTGGCAATGCAAGGGACCCCGTATATCCAAAGCAATCTTGAAAAAAGAGAACGAAATTGGAGGATTCATACTTCCCAGTTTCAAAACTTATTACAAAGCTAAAATTATCAAGCCTTTTGATACTGGCATAAGGACAGACATATAGAACCATGAAATAACATTGAAAGTCCAGAAATAAACCAATATATTTAAGGTCCAATGAGTTTTGGCAAGGGTGCCAAGAGGACTGAATGAGGGAAATAATATTTTTTCCAACAAATGGTGCTGTGACAACTGTGCGTGAAAAAGAACAAAATTGGACCTCTACCTCATACCATATACAAAAGTATCTCATAATGAATCAAATAGCTAAAAACAACAAAATTCTTAGAAGAAAGCACAGGTGTAAATCTTTATGATGCTGTATTAGGCAATGGTTTGTTAGATATGACACCAACAGCACAAACAAGATAAATTGGACTTTATCAAAATTTAAAACTTTTGAACTTCAGGCTGGGCGTGGTGGCTCATGCCTGTAATCCCAGCTCTCTGGGAGGCTGAGGCAGGTGGATCACGTGGTCAGGAGATCGAGACCATCCTGGCTAACACGGTGAAACCCCGTCTCTACTGAAAATACAAAAATTAGCCAGGCGTGGTGGCGTGTGCCCGTAGTCCCAGCAACTCAGGAGGCTGAGGCAGGAGAATGGCGTGAACTCCGGAGGCGGAGCTTGCAGTGAACCGAGATTGCGCCACTGCACTCTAGCCTGGGTGACAGAGCAAGACTCTGTCTCAAAAAAAAAACACACACACACACACACACACACACTTTTGAGCTTCAAAAGACACTATTAGAAAGTGAAAAGACAACTAACCTGCAGAATGAGATAAAATATTTGCAAATCATATATCTGATAAGCATCTAGAATCTAGAATATATAAAGAATTCTTACAACTCAACAATAAAAAGACCGGGCACAGTGGCTCAAGCATGTAATCCCAACACTTTGGGAGGCCAAGGTGGGAGGATCATTTGAGCCCAGGAGTTCAAGGCCAGCCTGACCTAGTCTCTACAGAATTTTTTTTTTTTTTTTTTTGAGTCAGAGACTTGCTCTGTCACCCAGGCTGGAGTACAATGGCATGATCTCAGCTCACTGCAACCTCCGCCTCCTGGGTTCAAGCAATTCTCCTGCCTCAGCCTCCTGAGTAGCTGGGATTACAAGTGCCCACCACCATGCCCAGCTAATTTTTGTATTTTTAGTAGAGACGGGGTTTCGCCATGTTGGCTAGGCTGGTCTTGAACTCCTGACCTCATGGTCCTCCCGCCTCGGCCTCCCAAAGTGCTGGGATTATAGGCGTGAGCCACCGCACCTGACACGGAAAAATTTTAAAAATCATCTGGACATGGTGGCATGTACCTGTAGTCCCGGCTACTTGGGATGCTGAGTTGGAAGGATTGCTTGAATCTGGGAGGTCGAGGATGCAGTAAGCAATGATAATGCCACTGCACTCCAACCTGGGCAACAGAGGGAGACTCTGTCAAAAAAAAAAAAAAAAAAAAAAAAAGGCCGGGGGTGGTGGCTTACGCCTATAATCCCAGCACTTTGGGAGGCCGAGGTGGGCAGATCACAAGGTCAAGAGATTGAGACCATCCTGGCCAACATGGTGAAAC
This sequence comes from Theropithecus gelada, assembly GCF_003255815.1. NCBI lineage: Eukaryota > Metazoa > Chordata > Mammalia > Primates > Cercopithecidae > Theropithecus > Theropithecus gelada. The sequence continues at coordinate 12,775,337 of NC_037679.1, read as the reverse complement.
CCCGTCTCTACTAAAAATACAAAAATTTGCTGGGCGTGGTGGCGTGCGCCTCTAGTTCCAGCTACTTGGGAGACTGAGGCAGGGGAATCGCTTGAACCCAGGAGGTGCAGGTTGCAGTGAGCTGAGATCGTGCCACTGCACTCCAGCTGATGACAGATCAAGACTCCGTCTGAAAAAACGAAAACAAACCAACAAAAAACCCCACCAATTTAGAATACTATCTGGAACATAGTAAAATCTATAAATATTAGCTATTGCATGTATACAGTAATAGCCAATTGTTCCAGCATGATTTGTAGAATCCTTTTCCCTCTGATTTTTAAAAATGTATTCGTTTTATTTATTTATTTATTTATTTTTTGAGATGGAGTTGCCCTCTTGTCGCCCAGGCTGGAGTGCAATGGCGCGATCTCGGCTCACCGCAACCTCCGCTTTCCGGGTTCAAATCATTCTCTTGCCTCAGCCTCCTGAGTAGCTGGGATTACAGGCGTGAGCCACTGCGCCTGGCCAACATACAAATTTTTCCTTTTTTTTTTTGAGACAGAGTCTCGCTCTGTTGCCCAGGCTGGAGTGCAGTGGCTGGATCTCAGATCACTGCAAGCTCCGCCCCCCGGGTTTATGCCATTCTCCTGCCTCAGCCTCCCGAGTAGCTGGGACTACAGGCGCCCGCCACCTTGCCCAGCTAGTCTTTTGTATTTTTTAATAGAGACGGGGTTTCACCATGTTAGCTAGGATGGTCTCAATCTCCTGACCTCGTGATCCGCCCATCTCGGCCTCCCAAAGTGCTGGGATTACAGGCTTGAGCCACCGCCCCCGGCCAACATACAATTTTTTCTTACAAATTTAAGGTATGTTTCCATCATTGTATTCTTTTAAGTAGGAATTGTTTTAGGGGAGAGTAGTTTGGAAGCCAAGACACCTCTCAACTTTTCTCAATTCACTACATAAGAAAGAAAGTGATTCTACACCTGTGTCACCTTAGATATCTAGGGAGAAATCACCTAGATTCTTCCTACCTCTCAGAGGGTGCTGTGAGGATAGATAAGATGCTAGACAGAAAGTTCAGAAAGCTGAGTAACATAAAGCTGCAAAAGGAGAGAACAGAGATTCTGTAGATAATATTTTAAGTCAACTACAATTTGTTAAATTTTAAGATGATTATTTTATTTATTTATTGAGACAGGATCTCACTCTGTTGCCCAGGCTGGAGTGCAGTGGCCTGATCTGGGCTCAAGTGATCTTCCCACTTAGTCCCCTGAATAGCTACTACAAGTGCAGGCCACCATGCCCGGCTAATTTTGTATTTTTTGTAGAGCTGAGTTTTCGCCATGTTGCCCAGGCTGGTCTCAAATTCCTGGATTCAGGCAATCCTCTTGCCTTGGCTTAGCAATGTTGGGATTACAGGCGTGAGTCACTGCAACCAGCCTGTTTTTTGTTTTTCTTTTTTCTTTTCCTGGTTTGTCTTGAACAAGACCTATACATTTTTGAATATAGACTTTGCATTTGATAATTCCCCAAAATCTTCCCAAGTCATAATTCAACTCCTGGTGTGTTACTTCCTCAAAGAGGTCTTCTTTCAAATACTAGGAGTAAAGCTTCTTCCCCATTCCTAGTAACTTTCTGTCTCACTATCCTGAAGCACTTTTCACTATTTGAAATATTTGTGTTTATTGGCTTTTTAATTGTCTCCCCTTCCTCACTCAAATATAAATCCTACCTGGGTTGATAACTCCTTAACCCCATGCTTAGAACAATGCTTTGCATGTAGTATGCCCTACGTTTTGTGAAAATATTTGCTGAATAATACAGTGATTTTAAAAAAATCCTCAAGCAATTTCATGTACCTCATTTGATCATTACAACAATTTGAATAACATGAGATTGTTAGTCCCATTGTACAGAGACTAAGAGAAGATTTTCACCCAAGGCAATAGGACTAGTAAAATGGTAGTGTTAGAATTGCTGTGCAGGTGGATTGCTTTGTCCACACATGGACTTCATTTCTAGGGCTAAGGGTATTTTACTTTGCAGTTAAGGAAGCGATGACTCTGAAAGATAGTGGTAACCACCACTACAGGCACCGGTAAAGATCTTCTCTCCTTTTTCCTTTCTTTCTCCCGCTAGATTCTGCAGCCGAACACGTGTGACTTGTGTGGACAGTACTCGCTCAGTCTCCCTCCCCAGCCCTGCCCACAGTAAGCCCAACACCTTCTTTTCCCGGAGCCCCGCCTCTCGGCCGCTTTCCAACTCAGCCCCCACGGATCTCGCCCTTCCCCCGCGGCCCCACGACTTCTCGCGAGAGTTGAGCGCGCCTGGCCGGACGGGAGGAAAGTATCCGTTCCGCCGAGGGGGGAAAAGAGGAGCTGCAGAGAGATTGTAGGACCGAGCGCGGGCAGGCGGAAGGCAACGGAGCTACCAGCCGGTAAGTCCTTTTAACATTAGCTAGCCCATGATCTGACGGGACTCTCCCTTTCAACTCTGGCCAGTCCCAGCGTTCCGGGCTGGGGTCTCCCCTCCCAGTCTGTATTGGACGGGGGCGCTGAGGCGGTGGCCGGGCCCTGTCTGAGGAAGAGGGTGGGGGCATAGGCCAAAGCCGACCAATAGGAGAGAAGGAAGCCTCGATTGGCGGCGATGAGCGCTAATGGGAGATCGCTTTTTCCTTGCCGAGTGCCGCCCCTCTTCTCTCCCTACTCCCGCCTCCTTCCTTTGGGGGGAAGGCGGGGCCAGAGGCTTGAAGTGTGGGGAGAACTTGGGGTAAGTAGCCCCGGGGGGCGCAGGGCGTGGCAAGGAGAGGGGAATTGAATCCTGAGGGAAGGGTAGTCTAGTGGAACCTAATGGAAGGATCATGGGATGGGGTGGAATGGGAGAAAGAGGAGGGATACTAAACTAGGTTAGAAACCCAGGGCTTCCCAAAGAGTGGGATTAGGAGCTTGGAATTGGAAAAGGGTAATAGGCAGGAGGTAGGATGAGTAGATGAGAACAAAGATCTTGATCTGGTGACACAACACTCCGTTGGGTTTATCAGGAAAGATAGATAGGGGTGGATTATAGGAAATGAGGGTCGTGGCATTTCGATTGAATTAATAAAAAGAACATCAGGGACATGATATCAGAGAGAAAGTATGGATTTGGAGAAAATTAAGTGAATGAATTTAAGAGGACAGTATGGGTGAGCTGAGTCGCCATAAGGCATGGCTTCTGGAAGGATATGAGCCTTGAGAGCGATAAGAGAAGTGTTTGGGAAGGAGATGGCTGATATACACATGTCTTTTGCCTAGGTATCAGGTGGTTGGGATATTGATTTAGGGCTTCTCGTGGTTATGGCACCCAGACTGGTGACCAGCCTCCAAGATGCTGGGATGGGAGTTGAGAAGGAGAAAAATAGAACACTTTCATCGCTTCTCTGATTTTCCTTCTCCCTCTCTTCTATTTCCCAAACTCTTCCGAAACACCGAGATGTGGGCTTTGGACTTAAAGCAGTCCAAGTTGGAGCCCCATAGGGACTTATATGTTGCTCTGAATTGCTTGTTATGTTCTCTGACTAGGGTGTTTACAACCCAGGGCACCTCCTACCCAGATTCCCGCGTTGCTACTTTCCTAACTTTAAAAGTTTATTTTCTACTTAACAGAGGGTGTTTTAGTATCTCTGAGGGTCATGTCATATTAAGTACAGGTGTGTGGGGGGTGTGCAGAGTTTTCTCAGCAAGCTCACATGAGTCCTGTGTTTAAAAATTTTGCAGTAGTGTAATTCTTGTAGAGATATCAGTCTTTATGGGCATTCTAAGCAGAAATGCTAAAATGAAGTTTGTTTTGTTAAATGTGGCTTCCCAGTCACTCTCAAAGAGTTGTCGAATGGGTGGTTGCAGTTTTAGTTAATTTATATAATATGTTTTTAAATGGTGTAAATGAAATAGACATGTTATTTCAGGAAAGTGAAAAATGTTCAGTTTTTTCCTTTGGGTCCAGACTCAGAAACTAAAGCTATGTCATAATGTCTTAGGCCAAGGGCTGGGGAAATCAAACACAATTTGTACCTACACATGGAAGTTGTAAGGTAAGTGGAGGCTCTTGCGAAATGTATCATGTCTGTAAGAAAAGAAGCTAAAGAAAAGTTTGGCAGCTCTACTAAGTAGTCTTACCAGTTCTTAATTCTGTACAGAAAAGGGTCAGGGCTTTGCCCTTTGTTTGATAGTTGTGTATCATTTAATAACGAATTGGACTAATATAGCCAATTAATAACTTCTTTGCTCTTGCGTAGATTTTGCTTTTACATTCCTTCTCTTCTCCTTTTATTTTTGAGAAGTGAAATAATGTCCGAAATATCAGGAAAGCTATTATATGAAGAGAAACCAGAGTATGTAGTTGTATTAACCTTTGGTTTTCTGCAATCAGTTGAAACTTTTCTCCCTGGCCAAGAAGTTGCCCCTATAGCACATTGAGACCAATTCATTGCTGACCCTTTAGCATTAACTACTGAGCTGGGTTCTAGTATTTCACAGTAAGAGCATTGCTATTGGACATTCAGAAAATTTCCAGTTTGCCTGGCAGCAGCACAAAAAAATACCCAGTGAGAGAAGCAGAGTCCCTTGTTTTGGTCTTCTGTCCTAGACTTGGTGATTGGCTTTGACTAGGGCACTATTAAACCCAAGATTATTTTTTCTCACTAGTGTTACCATCTAGCAGAGAGCTAGAGTGATAACACCGCTCGTCTTTCAACTTGTGGATCAAAGTTTACACCCTGTGGTAGTTTCAGTGTTGTAATTTTTAAACACGTTTGTTTACCACGGTTTTAAAATGTTAATAGCTCCACTTACTGTATCTTGTTCTCTTTCCTTTCCTCATTTCCAACCTAAAATGAAAATTGCTTTTCAGCCAACTCTTAGACTAATTCTTTGCCTGGAGTAAAGTTGCTGGCTCTGTCTGAACACAGCTGCTCTGAAGCTCTCAGAAGTTATTGTTTTGTGCATGTCAAGACTGAGTTTTTCCTAGGTTACAGTGGGAGGGAGTTAGTATTACCGCAGCCTCCTATCCACATCTGATAAGGAGGAGCCTTCTCCTTGCAAGGAAGTTTTAGGTGGAACAGATAGAACTCCATGTAAATGTCTAATAAAACTAGCTGTCTTCTTGAGACTAGTTGGCATACTGGTATGTAATTGTCCTTTATCCCTTGATAAAAGTACTAAAGTTAAGGTACAGATGTTTCTTTGAGAAAAACAAATGCAGCATTCATTTAAAAGGAAAAAACATTCATTTCTTTTGTTGTTGGTTTCTCAGAAAATGGTCCTATGGTTTTGGAGTTCATGAAAAAGTCTTCTGTTTCTTTAAAAATATGTCAAAGAAAATAATTTTTAAGCTTCTCTGACATTTACTCATTTTGACATGTTGCCTTCCTCTAAGAGGTTTTTTTTTAGGAGAGATCAAATAAATTCATGATATGTGAAAACATATCATAGCTGGTATCGCTGACGGTTGGTCTTTTAACTTCTGAATGCTCTAAGGAGAAAGTGTCCACTTCACAGATACCCTGTTCCATTATTGAAGCTTTACTTTTAGAACATTTTTTACGTTGTGCTGAAGCTCTTTAGTTCTGTTATCTGAAGCCACAATAAATAAATCTAGTTCCTTGTTAACATGGTAGTCTTCAAGTATTTCATGACACTTACCGCTTTCGCTTTCATTCTTTTAGAGATAGGGTCTCGCTATGTTGCCCAGGTTGGAGTGCAAGTGACTTGATCACAGATCATTGTAACCTCAAACTCCTGGGCTAAAGATCTTCTAGTCCTAGCTTCCTGAGTAGCTAGGACTCTTGGCCTCAAGCAGTCCTCCCAGCCTCCAAGTAGCTGGGACCACAGGTGCACACCACCATGCCTGGCTAATTTTTAAATATTTTGTAGAGATGGGGTCTCCCGACATTTGCCAGCCTCTTCTTGAATTCCTGAGCTCAAGCCATCTCCCCACCTTGGCCTCTAAAAGTGCTGGGATTACAGGAGGCATCTCTTTGGGGGTAAATACCCCAAGTTCTTTAAGCTTTTTTTCTTTTTTATTTTTTTTGAGACGGAGTCTCGCACTTTTGCCCTGGCTGGAGTGCAGTGGCACGATCTCGGCTCAATGCAAGCTCTGCCTCCTGGGTTCACGCCATTCTCCTGCCTCAGCCTCCCGAGTAACTGGGACTAGCAGGCGCCCGCCACCATGCCTGACTATTTTTTTGTATTTTTAGTAGAGATGGAGTTGCACCCTGTTAGTCAGGATGGTGTCGATATCCTGACCTCGTGATCCGCCCGCTTCAGCCTCCCAAAGTGCTGGGATTACAGGTGTGAGCCACCTCTCGCGGCCAGCTATTTCTATTATTATTATTATTATTATTACTACTACTACTACTATTTATGAGATAGAGTCTTGCTGTGTTTCCCAGGCCAGAGTGCAGTGGTGTGATCTCAGCTCACTGCAACCTCCACATTCCTGGTTCATGCGATTCTTGTCCGTCAGCCTCCCGAGTAGCTGGGAGTACAGGTGTCCGCCATCCTTGCCCAGCTAATTTTTGTATTTTTAGTAGAGATGGAATTTCACCATTTTGGTCAGGCTGGTCTTGAACTCTTGACCTCAAGTGATCTGCCTACCTCGGCCTCCCAAAGTGCTGGAATTACAGGCATGAGCCACTGAGCCCAGCCCGTACAATTTCTTAAGTGACATTTTTAATGAAAGTTCAGGCTCTTCATCAAGTTAGTTATCTGAGTGGTTTATGGTTCCTTATGTAGGTCTGAACATCTCAGATATAATCTAATAAATACAAACTACGGTGGGAAGCACAACTTCTATTTTATTGCACTCTATGCCTCTGTTCTTAAAGCCTAAGATCACATTACTTTGTGTAGTTGATTTTTTTTTTTTTTTTTTGAGACAGAGTCTTGCTCTGTCACCCAGGCTGGAGTAGTATGGCTCAATCTTGTCTCACTGCAACCTCCACCCCCTGGGTTCAGGCGATTCTCCTGCCTCAGCCACCCGAGTAGTTGGGATTACAGGCCTGCACCACCACACCCAACTAATTTTTTAAAATATTTTTAGAAGAGATGGGGTTTCACCAGGCTGGTCCCGAACTCCTGACCTCAAGTGATCCACCCACCTTGGCCTCCCAAAGTGCTGGGATGACAGGCGTGAGCCACCACGCCCGGCCATGTAGTTGATTTTTTAATGTAATTGACAATTTTACATAAGTTTATCCCTGTAATTATCATCTTGTTAATTTGGTTTGTTGTTTTAGCTTGATAACGTCATTTCACCTCTTGACCATTTCTCATATGTTTGTATTATTGATAAATTTGATAAACGTGTGTTTTTGTTTTCGGTCACTGGTAAACATGTATAAGGATAGAGCAATGCTATACAACATGAGTAGACTATCATTATGTTAACATTAATCTGTTAGCCTTTTGGATAAAATTCAGTTGTGAATCCCACCTGCTGTTTTATATCATCTAACCTTTATTTTCTATGAAATAGCAAGCGGTATCCTGTTGAAATCCAAATACAGTATATTCTGCCTCTGACATCTCTGAACTCCTAGGCTAGTGACCCTGTCAAAAAAGAAAACGAAGTTGCATATTAGTTGCTGTTTGGGTATCTTATGCTACTGTTTATAGATCATTGCGTAACTTGCCAGTGGTTCATAAGTGATCTGTTTAATAATTCATTTAGAATCTTTCTGAGAAATAATATTTCACCAGTCTACAGTTTCTGTACTCGACCTCTCTTGCCCCACATTTTAAAAAATTATAATTTTCCCATTTCCAAGACTTCTAGTCCTGTTTTTTTTTCATTTTCAAATAATTATAGAAAATTAACCATATTTCTTCATAGTTGCAGGGATTTTTTTATTGTTATTTCGTTATTGTCTTTTGGTTGTGGTTTTTTTCTTTGTTTGGTTTTTTTTTTTTTTTTTTTTTTTTTGAGATGAAGTCTCGCTCTGTTGCCCAGGCTGGAGTGCAGTGGCACGCTCACTGCAACCTCTGCCACCAGGGTTCAAGCGATTCTCTGGACTTAGCTTCCCAAGTAGCTGGGATTACAGGCATGTGTCACCACACCTGACTAATTTTTGTATTTTTTTAGTAGATAGGGAGTTTTCTCCATGTTGGCCAGGCTGGTCTTGAACTCCTGACCTCAAGTGATCCGCTCACCTCGGCCTCCCAAAGTGCTGGGATTACAGACATGAGCCACCGCACTCGACCATGGTTGTTTTTTTTGAGACAGGGTCTCACTCTGTTGTCCAGACGAGAGCACAGTGGCACAATCATGGCTCACACTGCAGCCTCAGTCTTCCAGGCTCAAGCAATCCTCCTACCTCAGCCTCCTGAGTAGCTGAGACTAAAGGCTCATAACACTATGCCTGGCTAATTTTATTTTTTGTAGAGGTCTCATCATGTTTCCTGGGCTGGTCTCGAACTCCTGGGCTCAAGCAATCCTCCTGCCTTAGCCTCCCAAAGTGCTGAGATTACACGCGTACCTGGCCAGATTTTTTGACATTAAATGAAATTCTGTTTCGGAAACTTTTTTTTTTTTTTTCTAGACAGGGTCTCCCTTTGTCTCCCAGGCTGGAGTGCAATGGCGCCATCTTGGCTCACTGCAGTCTCTGCTCCTGGGCTCAAGCGATTCTCCTGCCTCAGCCTCCTGAGTAGCTAGGACTACAGGTGTGCACCACTGTGCCCATCTAATTTTTGTATTTTTTGTAGAGATGGGGTTTCCCATGTTGCCTAGGCTGGTCTTGAATTCCTAAGCTCAGGTGATCTGCCTGCTTTGGCCTCCCAAAGTGCTGGAATTACAGGCGTGGGCCACCACGCCCAGCTTGTTTTGGAAACTTCTTCTTTTTTTTTTTTTTTTTGACACAGAGTCTCGCTCTGTCTCCCAGGATGCAGTGCAGTGGCGTAATCTCAGCTCACTGCAACCTCTGCCTCCTGGGTTCAAGTAGTTCTCCCTCTCAGCCTCCCAAGTAGCTGGGACTACAGGCACATGCCACCACACATGGCTAATTTTTGTATTTTCAGTAGAGACGTGGTTTCACCATATTGCAGGCTGGTCTCAAACTCCTGGCCTGAGGTGATGCGCCTGCCTGGGCCTCCTAAAGTGCTGGGATTACAGCGTGAGCCACTGCACCCGTCCTGGAAACTCTTTTAGAAAAAAACTTTATTCCCTGGACATTTTAACTTAGAAATGAAAGAATTAAACTACTCTCTGAAGAACAGTTGTATGCAGCTTCCCCATAATATTGACATCTCCAATTTAGACCTAACTTTTCATTTTCTGTTTTTTTCTTTTGGAGACAGAGTCTTGCTGTGTCACCCAGGCTGGAGTGCAGTGGTGCAATCTTGGCTCACTGCAACCTCTGCCTCCCAGGTTCAAGCAATTCTCGTGCCTGCCTCCCAAGTAGCTGGGACTACAGGTGCCCACCACCGTGCCCAGCTAACTTTTTGTGTTTTAGTAGAGACGGGGTTTCACCATGTTGCTCAGGGTGGTCTCGAATGCTTGAGCTCAGGCAATCCGCCTCCTTGGGCATCCCAAAGTGCTGGGATTACAGGCGAAAACCATCGCGGCCCTAACTTTTCATTTTCTGTTTGGAATGAAAACCTATACCAACTATAAACACACAGACACACACACACATACACACACATACACACACACACTTGCCATTTATAATTGTAGTTGATTGGCAAGGATGGTCTAAGTTTACCAGGCTATGTGTTGTAGGTGAAGGGCGCTACAAACGAGATAGAACTTCAGAAGACATCTCTAGGGACTAAAGACTTTATATTGGCAGCCAGCAACTTTTCCTGCTTGTTAATTTTAGACCTGACAGTTGAATTTATGTTTGAGCAATTTTAGCAGATAAATGCATTTTTAAAGTACCTTCCTCTTTTGGCATTTTAGTTTTTACTTTCATTTTTAAAAAATTGCAAATTGTGAATGAATGTGCATATTAAATTAGCATGCTACTAGTCAGGGAACCAATGCATTTTCTTTTGATACTTTCTCATTCATCTGATACTATTAGTTATGAATTCTCCTGGAAAGCAGAAGGATGGACTTGATAACCCCTCAAGGTCCTTTTCAGGCCAGACATTCATAAATAGAAGTTAAGATCAAGGAATTTACTCTTGAAGAATCAGGAAGAAAAATAGACTGTAAAGAAAATAAAATTGAAATGTTTCTATTGGTGGGAATGGATAAACACAAGTAAGGAACATAAATGACGAGAAATAATAACTCCTTTGAGCTAAAAACAAAACAAAAATCAACAACAACAAATATTTTGCATTGGGGTCATTTTATATCTTAAAAATATTTTATCATGACATTTTCTCTTCGACATTTCCCTTGTGGACACTGTGTTGAAAGAATGTTGGGTTTTGTTCCTGTTAAATCATAGTATTTTGTTTCCTTCCTTTCTCTTGTTTGTCCTTTTGTTTAAAAACTTTTTTTTTTTTTTGGTCTTCTGTATAATGTACTGACTGCCTGTATACAATGAGGCAAGATTCAATTCCATTTTGAAAGTATTTGCTATATCACTTCCTCAGAAATGAAGGATGAGTGTTACAATTCAGGAAAGGTTGTATGAAAAGATAAACTTGTGTAAAAAGATAAGCTTTTAAATTTTTGTAGGCCAACATTTAAGAAAGGTTCCCAACCAAAGCAAAGGGGAGTTAGTATATTAGTCTTTTTTTTTTTAAATTTTTTTTTTGAGACGTAGTCTTGCTCTGTCACCCAGACTGGAGTGCAGTGGCAAGATCTTGGCTCACTGCAGCCTCCGGCTCCTGATTACAAGCAATTCTTCTGCCTCAGCCTCCTGAGTAGCTGGGATTACAGGTGCCCACCACCATGCCTGTCTAATTTTCGTATTTTTAGTAGCGACGGGGTTTCAACCATGTTGGCCTGGCTGGTCTCGCACCCCTGACCTCAAGTGATCCACCCACCTTGATCTCCCAAAGTGCTGGAATTACAGGTGTGAGCCGCTGTGCCTGGCCTAGTATAGTAGTTTTAAGAAGAACATAATACGTAAGCATTGGCTGGGCACAGTGGTTCACACCTATAATCCTAGCACTTTGGGAGGCTTGGGCCCAGGAGTTTGAGACCAGCATGGGCAACATGACGAAACCTTGTGTCTACAAAAAATACAAAAATTAGCCGAGTGTGGTGACGCGCGTCTGTAGCCCCAGCTACTTGGGAGGCTGAAGTGGGAGGATTGCTTCAGCCCAGGAAGCAAGGGTTTCAGCCAGCCAAGGTTGCAGCACTGCACTCCAGCCTGGGCAACAAAGAGATACCCTGTCTCAAAGAAAGAAAGAATACATAAGTTTACAGTAAAACTCATTACAAACTCTTGACTTCAGGTTGTTAGTTTTTTCTCATCTCTTTTTTTTTTTTTTTTTTTTGGAAACGGAGTCTCTGCTCTGTTGCCCAGGCTGGAGTGCAGTGGCACAGTCTCGGCTCACTGCAGTCTGCCTCCCAGGTTCAAGCAGTTCTTCTGGCTTAGCCTCCTGAGTAGCTGGGATTACAGGCACACACTGCTACTCCTGGCCAATTTTTTTTTTGTATTTTATTTTATTTATTTATTTATTTATTTATTTATTTATTTTTTGAGACGGAGTCTTGCTCTGTCGCCCAGGCTGGAGTGCAGTGGCCGGATCTCAGCTCACTGCAAGCTCCGCCTCCCGGGTTTATGCCATTCTCCTGCCTCAGCCTCCCAAGTAGCTGGGACTACAGGCGCCCGCCACGTTTTTTGTATTTTTTAGTAGAGACGGGGTTTCACTGGGTTAGCCAGGATGGTCTCGATCTGCTGACCTCGTGATCCGCCCATCTCGGCCTCCCAAAGTGCTGGGATTACAGGCTTGAGCCACCGCGCCCGGCCTATTTATTTATTTTTGAGATGGAGTCTGGCTCTGTCGCTCAGGCTGGAGTGCAGTGGCCGGATCTCAGCTCACTGCAAGCTCCGCCTTCCGGGTTTACGCCATTCTCCTGCCTCAGCCTCCCGAGTAGCTGGGACTATAGGCGCTTGCCACCTCGCCCGGCTAGTTTTTTTTTTTTTTTTTTTTTAGTATTGACGGGGTTTCACCGTGTTAGCCAGGATGGTCTCGATCTCCTGACCTCATGATCCACCCGCCTCGGCCTTCCAGAGTGCTGGGATTACAGACGTGAGCCACTGCGCCTGGCCTTTTTTTTTGTATTTTAGTAGAGATGGGGTCTCACTGTGTTGCCCAGGCTGGTCTCAAACTCCTGAACTCAGGCAGTCCGCCCACCTCAGCCTTCTAGAGTGCTGGGATTACAGGCATGAGCCACCGTGCCTGCCACGCTTTTTCTCATCTGTTGGCAATTTTAATCCTCAGTGTTCCCATACATTTGAAACCAGAATGTGCATAAAGTTTCTTTTTTTCTGTTCAATACTGCATCTCTTTTTTTTTTTTGCATCTCTTCTTAATAAATATCGTGAAAGTCTATGAAAGTGTAGGTTGGGTGAGGTGGCCCACACATGTAATCCCAACATTTTGGGAGGCTGAGGCAGGCAGATTGCTTGAGCTTGGAGTTTGAGACCAGCCTAAGCAACACAGGGAGACCCCATCTCTACAAAAAAATTTAAAAATTAGCTGGGCTTGGTGGTGCACGCCTTTAGTCCTAGCTACTTGGGAGGCCAAGGAGGGAGGATTACTTGAGCCTGGGAGGCGGAGGTTTCAGTGGGCTGAGATCACGCCATTGCACTCTAGCCTGGGTGACAGAGTGAGACCCTGGCTCAAAAAAACCAAAAACTAAACTAACAGGAGCCAAGATTTAGCTAAAAAAGTCATTTCATGAGCTTGTGGCATGGACATCTGTGGTAACATGTTTTGCCACAGCCCCACCTTCTCACAAAACCCCGCTTGCTTCCTTTGAATGGAATTACTTACTGTTTTCTCCTGATCTGATAGATTGCTTCTTTTCGCTGTAGTAGACAGGGAATGTTTGTGTGCTAAACCGGTCAATTTTTGCGGGGCCTTAAAAATTACCATGCAGTAAGAAAAAAACATTCTGTCAGATTGAAAAATAGGGCACAACCATTCTTTTTGAAATAGGAATATGTCTGACTCATTATTATTATTATTATTATTATTATTTTTAGAGATGGGTCTGGGCCTGTCACCCAGGCTGGAGTGCAGTGGCGTGATCGTAGCTCACTGGCAGCCTTGAACTCCTGTGCTCAAGTGATCCTCCAGTCCTCCTGCCTCAGCCTCCCAAGTAGCTGGGACTGCAGACACACACCGCCTCGCTTCCAATCCAGCCAATCTTTAATTATTTTGCAGAGAAAGGATTTCACTTTCTTGCCGAGGGGTCTAAAACTCCTGGCCTCAAGCGATCCTTCTGCCTCAGCTTCCCAAAATATTGGGATTACTGGTGTGAGCCACCACTTCCAGCCCGTAACTGTATTATAAAATCAGGATGATTTGTTGAATGTGACATAATTAATTACTGTAAATGATTCATGTTGGTACCAAGTTTCTTGCCAGTAATATTTATTTAAGTTGTATCAAACTTGAATGACACCTTGTTGGTTTTATTTAACATCGTATTTGTGGTACCAACATGACTCCTGTAGCACCATTTTCTTTTTCTTTTTTCTTTTTCCTTTTTCTTTTCTTTTGAGACAGAGTCTTGCCCTGTTGCTCAGGCTGGAGTGCAATAGCACAATTTCTGCTTACTACAACCTCTGCCTCCTGGGTTCAAGCGATTCTCCTGCCTCAGCTTCCCAAGTAGCTGAGATTATAGGTGCCTGCCACCACGCCCAGCTAATTTTGTATTTTTAGTAGAGGCAGGGTTTCACCATTCTGGCCAGGCTGGTCTTGAACTCCCGACCTCAGGCAATCTGCCTGCCTTGGCCTCCCAAAGTACTAGGATTATAGGCATGAGCCACCGTGCCCAGCCAGCACCATTTTCTTCAACTTATTTTTTAAAGTTTTGGTTAACAGTAGTTTGCTAATACTTTACACGTACATGTTTGGGACTGGTGAGAGTGAATTGGCGAGCATTGGAATAACCCCAAATAGATCACTGTTGAAAATATGTGGACAGACTTAGGAAATAAATATTTTTTCCTGAGAACTTCTAAGTGTCTCAGCGATTGTCGTTGTGGGATAGTGCAGCTGTTTCCTACCCAGAACCAAGCTTATACTTTAATATTAAAGCCTGTCAGGTTTTTTGTTCTTTGCAGCCTGTTTAAGATTTTAAATTGGTCCTTTAAATTAAAAGATAATTTTAAAAGATCAGTGTTTTGGGGTTGATTACTTTTGGCTTATTGTTTTGAGGATCATACTTTATCTGAAAATGAGCAGGAAAAAAACAGAATTTTTTGTTTAGTTTTTGTTCAGCATCCTATCAGTTTCCAGGAGTTTTTTAACTTCTAAAATGCACAGTGAGGCCAAACATAGATAAATATAATGTTCTCCAGTTATTTCTAACTTTGCTTCCTGCTGTCACTTTAGCAAGTTGTTGCTTCTTTGTTTTTGCTTTATTAACCTTTCTGGGGATAGCTCAAAATAGTCCTGGAATCCTCTGAAAGCCTAGAGAGCCTTAAAAGAAACTTCAGGTAGTTGCCTGTATAAAGCTGCTTCCAGATAGGTTCTAAGCTTTGGCTATGTGTTGCCTAACATGATTCAGCCTAATTCTCACTCTCATCTGTCTTCAGTCATTTGCTGCAAAACTATTTGGTCTATTTAAGCTGGCTCCTTTCTTTGAAGCCAGTTTCTGCATGTCTGAGCTTGAAATCCAGAAATTAATTTCAGCCTTCTGATTGATCAATCTAGGGCCCTCTACTGCTTGTGTATTTCTTAAAGCAGTGGATCTCAAACTTTTTGGTCTCAGAATTCACCCCATAATATTCTTAAAAATTACTGAGGGCCAGGCCTAGTGGCTCACACCTGTAATTCCAGCACTTTCGGGGGTTGAGGTGGGGGTGGAGAGATTGCTTGAGTCCAGGAGTTTGAGACTAGCCTAGGTAATATAGTGAGACCTCGTCTCTACAAAAATTTAAAAAATTACCCGAGTTTGTTGGTGCACTCCTGTAGTCCCAGCTACTCAGGAGGCTTAGGTAGGAGGATCATTTGAGCCAAGGAGACAGAGGTTGCAGTGAGCTGAGATTGTGCCACTGCACTCCAGCTTGGGCAACAGAGTGAGACCCTGTCTCAAAAAAAAATAAAATAATAAAGTAAAATTATTGAGGACTCCAAAGAGTATTTGTTTATCTGGGTTATATCTGTTGATACTTAATATATTAGCAATTATGAGATAAGTTTTTAAAATATTTATTAATTTACTTTAAAATAAGAACAAACCCATTACATGTTAACAAAAATATATAGTTTAAAAAGAATTTGGGGGAAGGACTTCAGATCTCTTTAATGTCTGGCTAAATAGAACACAGCTGGATTCTCATATCTGCTTCTGCATTCAATCTGTTAAGATATGTCATTTTGGTTTAAGTATATGAAGAAAACAATGTAATGGGAAAAGAAAGGATTATTTTCAGGTAATTGTATATAGTCTTCTTTGATACTACGTAAAATCTGGAAAGTGATAGTTTCATAAAGGTTAGCTGTGGTATAGAATTTGAAACCACATCTGTGAACTTTTTAGTACTGCTATGTTAAAATGCATTGGCTCAGGATAAACAGCTATCATTGGGAAATTTTTTAAAAATGCATTGGCCTCACTTGCCTTTTTTTTTTTTTTTTTGAGACAGAGTCTCACTGTGTCACCCAGGCTGGAATGCAGTGCCATGATACTGGCTCAGTGCAACATCTGCCTCCCAGGTTCAAGCGATTTTTGTGCCTCAGCCTCCCGAGTAGCAGGGACTACAGGTGCATACCACCATGCCCTACTAATTTTTGTGTTTTTAGTAGAGACAGGGTTTCACAATGATGACTAAGCTGGTCTTCAACTCCTGGCTGCAGGTGATCTGCCCACCTCAGCCTCCCAAAGTGCTGGAATTACAGGCGAGAGCTACTGCACCCGGCCAGCCACCTCGCCCAGCCTAGCTTGCTCTTTAAATAGATCTTTTACTCACAAATGATTTTAACCTTCATGAACCCCCTGCAAGAACTGTAGGGATCCCTGGAGCCCACTTTGAGAACAGTAGTCTTACAGCACCAACCTTGAAAAATTCAGCTGTTGGGCACGGTGGCTCACTCCTGTAATCTCAGCACTTTGGGAGGCTGAGGTGGGTGGATCATGAGGTCAGGAGATCAAAACCATTCTGGCCAATATGGTGAAACCCCGTCTCTACCAAAAATACAAAAATTAGCCAGGTGTGATGGCACATGCCTGTAGTTCCAGCTACTCACGAGGCTGAGGCAGGAGAATCGCTTGAACCCAGGAGGCAGAAGTTGCAGTGAGACGAGATCGAGCCACTGCACTCCAGCTTGGTGACAGCAAAAGACTCCGTCTTAAAAAAAAAAAAGAGAAAAAGAAAAATGCAGCTGCTGAGCACGGTGGCTCACACCTGTAATTCCAGCACTTTAGGAGGCCAAGGCAGGAGGATCACTTGAGGTCAGGAGTTCAAGACCAGCCTGGCCACTATGGTGAAACCCCATCTCTACTAAAAATACAAAAATTAACTGGGTGTGGTGGTGCGTGCCTGTAGCCCCAGGTCCTTGGGAGGCTGAGGTGGGAGAGCTGCTGGAACCCAGGAGGTGGAGATTGCAGTGAGCTGAGATGGTGTCACCTTACTCCAGCCTAGGTGACAGAGCGAGACTCCTTCTCAAAAAAAAAAAGAAAAGAAAAAGAAGTGCAGCTGTTTTCCTATAATTTTCATATATCACAACATATTCTTTCCAATTTTTTTCAACCATTGAAAAATGTAAAAACTGGCTGGACGTGGTGGCTCATGTCTGTAATACCAGCACTTTAGGAGGCTGAGGCGGGCAGATCACTTGAGGCCAGGAGTTTGAGACCAGCCTGGCCAACACAGTGAAAACCTGTCTCTACTAAAAATTGAAAAAATTAGCTGGACGTGGTGGCACATGCCTGTAATCCTAGCTACTCGGGAGACTGAGGAATGAGAATTGCTTGAACCCGGGAGGCAGAGGTTGCAGTGAACCAAGATCACGTTACTGCACTCTAGCCTGGGCAACAGAGTGAGACTCTGTCTCAAAAAGAAAAGAAAAGAAAAATTTAAAAACTATTCTTAGTTTGTGGGCCATATAAAAATAGGTGATAGGCTAGATTTGGCCCATGAGTTGAAGTTTGCTAACCTTTCATATATGCTATTACGGGATTAAGAATTTTTTTGTTTGTTTGGAGATGGAATCTTGCTCTGTCACCAGGCTGGGTGCAGTGGCGTGATCTCAGCTCACTGCAGTCTCTAACTCCCTGGTTTGAGCTATTCTCCTGCTTCAGCCTCCCGAGCACATGCTACCATGCCCAGCTAATTTTTGTATTTTTAGTAGAGACGGGGTTTCACCATGTTGGCCAGGAGGGTCTCGATCTCCTGACCTCATAATCCACCCTCCATGGCCTCCTAAAGTGCTGGGATTACAGATGTGAGCCACCACACCCAGCCTGGATTATGAATTTTAAAATAATTATAATAAAACATGCTTAATGTTAAAAATGTGAATATTAGCTGGGCACAATGGCCCACCCCTGTAATCCCAAAACCTTGGGAGGGCCAAGGCGGGAGGATCGCTTGAGCCCAGGAGTTTTGAGACCAGCCTGGGCTACATGGCGAGACCCATTGTCTCTACAAAAAAACAAAAAAAAGACCTGAGCATGGTAGTGTGCACCTGTAGTCCCAGCTACTCAAGAGGCTGAGGCAGGAGGATCTCTTGAGCCCAGGAGGTCAAGGCTGCAGTGAACTGTGATCATGCCACTGTACTCCAGTCTGGGTGACCGCGAGACCTTTTCTCAAAACAAACAAAAAAAACCCACCAAAAAAACCAAACTATGAACATCACTTAATTTTCCTAAATAAAATGATACCCCAGAACATGTAACCCCTCAAATTCATGTTTCAGGACATTTATTTATATAATAAGCATATGTAACATGTTTATATATAATAAGCAGATATAATAGTACCTGTTGTGCTCTGAAGTGTTGGTAAAACATGATTCAGTTGTAACTAGTTTTAGGGTTTATAAAAAGATGTGGTGTCCACTCTTGTATCTTTTTTTTTTTGAGACAGAGTCTAACTCTATTGCCCAGGCTGCAGTGCAGTGGTGCGATCTCAGCTCACTGCAACCTCCGCCTTCGGGGTTCAAGTGATTCTCCCACCTCACCCTCACAAGTAGCTGTGATTACAGGTGCCCGCCATGACACCTGGCTAATTTTTGTATTTTTAGTAGAGATAGGGTTTCACCATGTTAATCAGGCTGGTCTCCACCTTCTCACCTGAAGTAATCCACCTGCCTCGTCTTCCCAAAGTGCTAGGATTACAGGTGTGAGCCACTGCACCCAGTCCATTTTTGTATCTTGTTTGGAATGTATGAGAACAGCTAACTAGGATCAGACCTACCTTAACCCGTTGCCTTTTTTTTGCCTATATATATTTTTTGTAACTCTCTGCCTCAGTTTTCCAGTCTGTTAGCAAGTGCTTTACAAAACACCGATATAAAACAATAAGGCTAAAGTCCAGGTGCGGTGGCTCCCGCCTCTAATACCAGCACTTTGGGAGGCCGAGGTGGGCAGATCATTTGAGGTCAGGAGTTCGAAACCAGCTTGGCTAACATGGTGAAACCCCATCTCTACTAAAAGTACAAAAATTAGCCGGGCATGGTGGCGCATGCCTATAGTCCCAGCTACTCAGGAGGCTGAGGCATGAGAATCTGTTGAACCCAGGAAGTAAAGGTTGCAGTGAGCCGAGATCACACCACTGCACTCCAGCCTGCGTGACAGAGCAAGACCCTGTCTTAAAAATAATAAAAAAAAAAAAAAGCGTAAGATTTAAAACAATAAGGCTAATTAGTTTAAGATTATAGTGGTACATATATGCTTTCAGCATATCCTTTTGGGACATTTGATTTAGTAATAAGATAATATATGCTAAACTATTATGCTAAATACTTCAATGGAAAATTAGTCCGGAATTTATGAGCTTTTTTTTTTTTTTTGAGACAGAGTCCCAGTCTGTCACCCAGGCTGGAGTGCTGTGCTGTGATCATGGCTCACTACAACCTGAACTCCTGGGCTCAAGGGATCCTCTCATCTCGGTCTCCCGAGCTCCCGAGTAGCTAGGACTACCGGCACACACCACTGTGGGTTGGGTGGCTAATTTTTTTTTTTTTTTTAAGAAACAGGGTCTCGTGGCTGGGTGCGGTGGCTCATGCCTATAATCCCAGCACTTTGGGAGGCTGAGGTGGGCAGATTACCTGAGGTCGGGAGTTCAAGACCAGCCTGACCTACATGGAGAAACCCCATTTCTACTAAAAATACAAAATTAGCCACTCGTGGTGGCGCATGCCTGTAATCCCAGCTACTTGGGAGGCTGAGGCAGGAGAATTGCTTGAACCTGGGAGGCAGAGGTTGTGGTGAGCTGAGAACACGCCATTGCACTCCAGCCTGGGCAACAAGAGCGAAACTCTGTCTCAAAAAAAAAAAAAAAAGAGAGAGAAAGAAAGAAAAGGAAAAAAAAGAAAAAGAAAACAAAGGCTCTTGCTTTGTTGCCTAGACTGGTCTTGAACTCCTGACCTCAAGCTGTCCTCTGACCTCAGCCTCCCAAAGTGTTGGGATTACAGGTGTGAGCCATGGCACCTGGCCTATGAACAGAAATTTTAATACCTAAATAATCTACTGCCTAGTAAAACTTGAGTAGTCTAC
Source organism: Theropithecus gelada (assembly GCF_003255815.1). Taxonomy (NCBI): domain Eukaryota; kingdom Metazoa; phylum Chordata; class Mammalia; order Primates; family Cercopithecidae; genus Theropithecus; species Theropithecus gelada. The sequence goes on along the minus strand of NC_037679.1, from coordinate 12,755,516 downwards.
TTTGTTTTCTGGGGTTCCCATAACCTGCATTATAGTTCATGTGTTAACTGGAATCTTAAGTCAGTTTGCTAGATGTAATGGAAATCAGAGCAGCACTGAGTATCCTATGGAGAATATAAAATGTTGAGACTGCTGTGGCGAAGAACTTGTATTTGTACTCTTTGCTTAATGGCAGCTAAATTTTCTTACAGTCTGAAACGTGGTAACTGAAGTTGTGTGTTTAGAAGAGAGCTGTTTGCATATAATTTCTTTTTATTATCACAAAGAAATGGAGCCCATAGAGCTCTGTTTGGGTACCTTTCTAAGTTTTTCAGCTTGTTTATACTGAGTTGAAAGGTATTCAGTACCTGCTAAACTTGGTTTCAGCTCTATATTCCCTTTGTGATGCATGGTTGGGGCAATTTCTAATTGTCTGGTATAAGCATAATTGTTAGGGAATATTCATGGGATTGTGAAAATGGATCCTGGAAGGTAACAAAAGGAGGAGCTATTTTGAATTGCCTGTTTTACCTTGTGTGTTGATAAACAAGTTTCCACCGTGTTTGTTTCTATATGAAATGGTTTGTAATTTTAGAATTTTTTTATGGCCTTTTTTGAACTTAATTTGTCACTTGGTTCTGTTACTTTGTAGTTAGAAAATGAGTAGTTTTGTATAATTTTTAAATATACTGTTTAGTGCTTTAGAATAGTCAGACAGATATGGACTTTTTTTTTTTTTTTTTAAGAAAAAAAGTCTTATTATTTGTTACACTGAACAATTCTGACCACCAATAACCAATGCAGTCCAGGAGAGAAGAACATCTTGCTTCTCAACAAACTTTCCTCCCTTGCTTTAACATTTTTGAGGATCCTTTCCCAAACCTATTACATCTGTATTATGATGGTTACAAATTTTCCAACTCTGCCACTCCCTCCAGTGCATTATTTTTAGTATCTTCATTAAAGGGGCAAAATAAAATAAAATAATAAAGATTCCGTACTTGTAATAATAAAACAATGTTGGAAACTGTCATTAAATCAGGACAAGTGAGAAACAGATCTGTTCCCAGTCCTCACAGTTCTATAAATTTAGGAAGTACACAAAAAAATTAGAAATTAAGTACACTCAATGGGATACATTAAAAATGTACAGTTTTGGTATGTCAATCGTACCTAAGTAGTTTTAAAAACAAATGATCCAACCCATACCGCCAGCTAATAAAGAACAAACAAATGAGTCATACAAAAGAAAAATCACACATTTTGGTTTACTCCTACTTTTGAGTTAAGAACACTAACAATAAAATTTGCATGTAATGAATATGGTTCCCTAAATACAACAGATGAATTATTTTATATACACATCTTATTTTTGTTTATGGAGAATCGGTTAATAAACACATTTTAAGTTCAATATATTATATATTTATGAGTGGGAAGCAACCTTAGACATTTTAAACACCAGAAATATACGAAACAATTATAAGTGAAGTAATACAAAGTCCCTTGTGTTTTGATCCTGGAGTCAAACCATAGAAATCTCAGGTTATTAAGAGAACTTTGAAAAATATTGTTTCGAATATTAAAAATCGTGTGTTTGAGGGAGGGAGAGAATTAACAGCCTTTCTTTGCCTTAAAATACTCTACGTTTTATGAAATTGCAATTGGAATGAAGCAGCTCCTAAAGTAGTCAGTGTTCAGAGGAAGAGAAAATTGAGCACAAGAGCCAACTACCATTTTACTCAACTCCTTCACAATGCTCAGCTGAAGGACTTCTCACTTAAAAGACCTGTTGAAGGTCAGGCACAGTGGCTTATGCCCATAATCCCAGCATTTTGGGAGGCCAAGGCGGGTAGATCACTTGAGTCCAGGAGTGTGAGACCAGCCTGGCCAATATGGGGAAACCCCGTCTCTACTAAAAAATACAAAAAACTAGCCGGGCAAGGTGGCAGGCGCCTGTAGTCCCAGTTACTCGGGAGGCTGAGGCAGGAGAATGGCGTGAACCCGGGAGGCGGAGCTTGCTGTGACCTGGATCCAGCCACTGCACTCCAGCCTGGGCGACAGAGCGAGACTCCGTCTCAAAAAAAAAAAAAAAGCTGGGTGTGGTAACAGGTGCCTGTAATCCCAGCTACTCGGGAGGCTGAAGCAGGAGAATCACTTGAACTCAGGAGGCGGAGATTGCCCTGAACTGAGATTGCACAAGTGCACTCCGGCCTGGGCAACAAAGTGAGACACTGTCTCAGAAGACAAAACAAAACAAAAAAGAGCTGCTGCTGAAGTCGTGTCTATTTTAGAAAAATAGTATGAATGAGTTTTTCTACATATTAACTACAATTTATGGTAATTTGCGAAACGTTTTTCTGTTTTTAAATCTGAGAGTCTCTATCTCCACTCACAAAGCAACAGGCACTACTAGGGCTCTTAGGCTAACATCTGCCACCCCACGAGTCAGCATGACCCATAAACAGGTGTGCAGAGGACCAGAGTTCACCTGTCAGCAGGCCCACAGAATCCGCCTCTCTAGACTTTCTGCCATTAATTACCATAGATGTGGCCTTTTTCCTGATATTCTATTCCCATTGGAGGCTTTTTATTAAGACCTTGTTACACAGGCCTCTTGTGGAGATTCCACTGCCTCTGGCATCCTCGCCCTGGCCGAAATTCTCGCCCAGGAGGCCAGCAAAGCCTCTGGGGCAGAAGTTGTCACCACAACTGTATTAACTCCCTCAAGGAGAGCAATGGAATCTTCCAGGGCAGGCGGCCCCTCCGCAGGGGGAAGGGCCACTTCAGGAGGATGATGTGTCTCAGAACTTTGCAGGGACGTTTCCCCTTTTGCCACCTTTAATTTTTTTTTGCAATGATTTCCAGATTTTGACCTCTTTTGCTGTGCTAGGAAAATCCTTTTGATTTGGATAGGCAAAGGCACACAGACGCCTATATGCATCCAATTTCTGGCCTTTGGAGCTCAGCTTCAATTGTTGGCACCAGGCCCGCAGAATGTCCCAGTGAATCAGATTAACAGGTGGCAGTTTAGAGGGTAATGGACGGATTTGGTATCTTCTTCTGAAGTCTGGGGTTGTCAGTGTACTCTGCCGCCTTCTTAGGACAGAGCACTTTATTGCCTTTGACAGACATTTTTCTTTGGTTCCCTTTGCTGATGTTCCTCCTTGCCTTTTGCCTTCTCCATACTTGTAGAAGAAGCCGGACCTCTTTTTTTAAACTCAGACTTCTTTCTTTTTTTATTTTGAGACGGGGTCTTGTTCTGTCGCCAGGCTGGAGTGCAGTGGCGCAATCTCGGCTCACTGTAACCTCCGCCTCCTGGGTTCAATGATTCTCCTGCCTCAGCCTCCTGGGTAGCTGGGACTACAGGCGTGCACCACCACGCCCAGCTAATTTTTTTTTTTTTTTTTTTTGAGATGTAGTCTCACTCTGTTGCCAGGCTGGAGTGTAGTGGCGCGATCTTGGCTCACTGCAACCTATACCAGCTAATTTTTTTGTATTTTTAGTAGAGGCAGGGTTTCACCATGTTGGCCAGGATGGTCTCAATCTCTTGACCTCGTGATCCACCCACCTAGGCCTCCCTAACTGCTGGGATTACAGGAGTGAGCCACTGCACCCCACCAACTCAGACTTTTTTCAATCATGCCTATCTGCATTCTTTTTTCTTATTAGGTTACATTATAATTTTTTGACTTATTAAGACCAGTCTGTGATTATTGTAGAGACTTTGAAAAATACTAAAAGTACAAAGAAGAAAATAGAATCACCTAGGATACCATTATCCAGAGATAACCATTATTAACATTTTGATGTTAATTCCCTTATCTTTTCAATGCTTATTATTTTGTTTACTTTTTTATAGATTTACAATTATGGTGCATGTACAATTTTATATTGATTTTTTTCCTGTTTAACATACAACATTTTCTCATATTTTTAGTTTTCAAAATGTTATTCTTTATAACTTAAATATAGTTTATTATAAGGCAGTACCTTAATTTATATTTATCCATTCTTATTTAATTTAATTCCTATTCTTTTTTGGTGGTAAAGATGACTGTGGTTAAACACTCAATGCAAAAATGGTCCACATGTCTGGTTTTATCTTTAGAGAGTCTGAAAGAAGAATGAACTGTTCAAAGGATATAAAACATTTTAAGACATGTAATGTAAATATTGCCAAATTGACTTCCAGAAAGATCATCAAAATATGTACTGCCAAAAGCACTATATAAAAGTGCCAGGCCAGGCACAGTGGCTCATGTCTGTAATCCCAGCACTTTGGGAGACCGAGGCAGGCAGATCACTTGAGGTCAGGAGTTGGAGACCAGCCTGACGAACATGGAGAAACCCCGTCTCTACTAAAAATACAAAATTAGCCAGGTGTGGTGGTGCATGCCTGTAATCTCAGCCACTCAGGAGGCTGAGGTAGGAGAATCGCTTGAATCCGGGAGGCGAAGGTTGCAGTGAGCCGAGATCGTGCCATTGCACTCACTCTAGCCTGGGCAACAAGAGCAAAACTCCATCTCAAAAAAAAAAAAAAAAAAAAAAAAGTGCCCTTTCTGCTGCATACTCTATTGGCATTATCTTGTACTTGAACATGTATCTTAATAGCTCTAGGTGAGGTTTTCAAGGTTTGATTGGGGTTAACTTGACAAATTTCTCCCTTCTTTCCATTTTTAGCACTGTAACCAAAAACTACAGAGCTTCATGTTATTTGGGTGATAAAAGCATAGACTTGGTTGACTGTGGTCATAAAAAGTGCCTTAGGTATTGGCCGGGCGCGGTGGCTCAAGCCTGTAATCCCAGCACTTTGGGAGGCTGAGACGGGTGGATCACGAGGTCAGGAGATCGAGACCATCCTGGCTAACACGGTGAAACCCTGTCTCTACTAAAAATATAAAAAAAAAAACTAGCCGGGCGAGGTGGCGGGCGCCTGTAGTCCCAGCTACTCGGGAGGCTGAGCCAGGAGAATGGCGTGAACCCGGGAGGCAGAGCTTGCAGTGAGCTGAGATCCGGCCACTGCACTTCAGCCTGGGCGACAGAGCGAGACTCCGTCTCAAAAAAAAAAAAAAGTGCCTTAGACACAAGATAGTCCTAAATATGGATTTAAAATATGTGTAGCCTTAAATACATAAATACCTGCATAGCAAATATTTTGTGGATCCAGCAGCTTTCTGCAGAAACCTGAAGTTAAGTGCAAACTTAAATATAGGCTTTAAATATTTATTAAATATTAAATCAATAAATATTTATTGAATATCTACTGTATTGTAAGAAGAAAGGCTTCCTGAAGTTTTAACCTAAATCTCTATATTCTACCCCATTCCCCTTTTGATTACAGATAATGCAGCCATTCCCTTTTTAGTCAGAAAACCAAAATAGCCCTCATCAGTCACTAACACATCACCTTTTCATTTTCCTTTAATAGCAGTTATCTGCTGTTAATCTAAAATTATTTTGCTTACTTGCTTATTACTTGCTTCTTCCTTTTAGAATATAAGTAAGCTCTGTGAGGGCAGAAATCATGTCTGTCTCATTTGCTCTTGAATTACTTGGGTCTAGGACATATGGCACTGTGCATAGGCACTGAGTAAAATATTTGGTGAATTAATGAATTTTAAAACTCACTAAATATGTATAATCCAAAAAGCAAATTATGGTTATTAATTTCAAACTTCTTCCTTGTTAAATCTTTTTTTTTTTTTCGAGACAGAGTTTCACTCTTGTTGCCCAGGCTAGAGTGCAATGGTACAATCTCGGCTCACTGCAAACTGTGCCTCCCAGGTTCAAGCGATTCTCCTGCCTCAGCCTCCCAAGTAGCTGGAATTACAGGCATGCACCACCATGCCTGGCTAATTTTTGTATTTTTAGTAGAGACAGGGTTTCACCATGTTGGTCAGGCTGGTCTCAAACTCCTGACCTCGGGTGATCTGCCCGCGTTGGCCTCCCAAAGTTCTGGGATTACAGGCGTGAACCACTGTGCCTGGCTCCTTGTTAAATCTTTTACTAAGACTGTTAACTCCTCTTTTTTATAATCTGGAGTTGCTAGCAAAATAATTTGATAAATGACCATATACAGTAGCATCTAAATGATATGTATACTGATCAACCTCTGACTGACTGAACTTGTAAATTAAGCCATCATTCTTAATGTCTTTCATGACAGATGAGTAAAAAATTATTTTTGTGTGAAGGCCTATTGTCTTTTTGTTTTTATATCCACTTTGGCTAGCACTTGATCATTCCTTATTAGTGGTTTCTGAATGAATGAATGATAGCTAGTCTTAACATCTTCTAAATTTTTATGACGCTGATACTTACAGTACATTATCCTTCTAATTTTTTTGTACCTAGCAGTGTCTGCTTTTTGTCATTAGGAATCTGAAAACAGGCCCCTGGATGTGTTTGTGTGTGGCTTTTATTCCTTGCTTAGAGTTGGGCCATCTTATTACCAACAATTTCTCTAGTTGGTTACTAGAGAAATGATCACAATACACCATGTCTGCATTCTTTTTTCTTATTAAATTATATTGTAATGGTAATACCACACCAGGTTTAGAGAATTTACTTTGTAGTCCTCAGTGACAGACTCCATACTTAGTCGATTAAAATATATAGATATAGACAAATATCTAGATATACATAAATCTGTTTTCTTGCACAATGACCATTTTAGGATCTACCTCTGTCTCTAACAAAACTAACATAGATTTTATGAAATTATCTCAGTTATTAAAAATCATTCTCTAAACCTTGGGTTTTCTTCAGTTCTCTCCCAGCATTTACATAACTTTCTCTTTTGAGTAAATGTTAATTTTTTTAATCATTTAAAAAATTCTGGTGACTGAGTACCTGAGCCTTTTCTGCAGATATTGGCATCTGGGACAGTTTTTTTATGCTTTTTTGTTTTCCCTGTTCTAAGATCTTTGCTGAAAGCAGCCCACTTCCCCTTGTCAGTGCTTCTTAGTGTGTGTATCCCTCTTCTGTCATTTATTGTTTAGTTCTATAAAATGCTTATGTTTCATCCTGAAGAATAGATTGGGAAGGAGATGACACACTGTGAGTGCCATGCCCAGACACATGATCTGCTTGTCAAGCAGAATAGTTATAAATGAGCTGTGAGTTAAATTCTAGTGAGTGGCAGTATTATTTTTCAAAATTTCACTTATGTCTCAGTCTGTTTACACTACAGAAATGTGTTGCTTTTTGTTTTTGAGATGGCATCAGTGAGACCTCACTGATAATTAAAGATTTAAGTGTTAGATTGAAATCAGCAAAATGACATTCTTTATATGTAGCAATTGATGCAGCAGACTAGGAGTGAAGGAGAAATTGTTTTTAAAAAAAGATGTTAGCTGGATTTTTTTTTTTTTAAATGGGGAGACAGATCATTCTTATTTTTGTTAAATACTTAAATTTTTAAAATCACTGTACAGTGAAAAAATTTTTAAACAAGAATAATGGAAACGACAAGAGGCAACAGATTGAGGGAATGATTTAAGAATAATTGTGGGTGTTTAAGAAGAGAGGCTTCTTCCTCTCATTGTGATCTTCCTTTGGTGAAAATGGTAAAACAAAGGCCAGCAAATTTAGAAGGAAGCAGGAAATCCTAGTTAGTGGCTGTCAATTGAATATTTAAGAACAATGAAAATACTTCTGTTAGATTTTATTGCTTTTTTCCCCCCAATTTTTTTGTTTTTGCTTTTTTTCTTTCAGAAAGTAATGATTTTTCATCTCTCTTTTCTAGTAAGTGTGCCACCAAATAAAATTGGTAAGCCATATATTGTGATGTGATTGTGCAAAGCCAAGTTACATTTTGAATTTTGTGATATGAGGGAAGCCATTCCAGAATTTATTTCACCACTTCCTATGCCAATACTGTCCCACTTCTCAGCCAGAACTCTTTCCCTCCTCTAAATAGGTAGAAAAATGAGAAAATTTAGCATCAAATAACAGAACCAAGATAAAAGTAAGGAATCCTGCCTGATCCTTGTGTTATGTCTACTCTAGCCCTTGTAGTTTACTTCCTGGTTGAAAATATATTAGAGGACATTGTTGAAATAAAATTCTCATTTTGTGATTATATTAGGGAAGCAAATTCTGGGACATTCAGTGAAATTATCTCTAGCACAGGAGTTACAAATTTTTCCGGAAATGAATTGCTTTCTAGACGTGCTCTGAGTTTTCAGCCTTAATGGCCCTGGTCATTGCATTTATTTACTTTTGTTTACTCATATTTTGTACCATGTTGTAGTTCCCGAAAGTGCTAAAAAAACATCATGTATTTAAAACAAACCAACCAACCAGAAAAGCCCCCTCATCCTGGGGCTGTGTGAAGAAGAATGAAGCTCTCATTTCCCAGTACCCAATCATCAGCTTGAGCTGGCCTCTCCTAGGAACAGAATTTATTGAAGCAATTTATCCTGGCTAAATGTGATATAAATCTGTGTACATGTATGTATGTACAGGCTCTGTTCCATTACAGCAGTGCTGTAGCATCAGTTTTCTTCCTAGTTAGACCATGTTTCTATCACACTGAAAGATGACCAAGAAACCCCTTCTATTTTATGGGGCACCCCACAATTTTAAACACTGATTAGTTGTGGAATTACTGATTGGACACTAGAAATACTGGTTTCTAACCCCAGAATGAGTCCTAAGAGAGTAGGAGAGATGTTACCTAGCTACCCTCTGCGTTTTAAGCATGGTTTTCCGATTACCAGATTCAGTCTAGCACATTAACATTTTATTTCAATGCGAGCCTGACAGATTGTCCTAACATTTCAGTTTATTTCCAAGATAAAAATTTGAAATTTGGTTACAGTTCTGAAGTTATTTGCAGGCGTATTCAAATTGTAGTTCCTCTCTCATCTTCCCTTGTTCATATTCTTTTGTATACCTTTCTCTTTTATGGAAGGATGTTTGAAAATATCCTTTAGGAGTTTATAAGACTACTTTTACCCCCCACTTCATTTTTCTCTTCCACCTTCCAAAATGCTGTTTATCTTTTAGGAATTGTTTTTACTATGATTTGCATTTCTAATCTTTATCCATCTCCACTTCTATTTTTATTCCTAGTTGGAATATGAGAAATTTCTCCCACACATTCAGATTGGAATTACTGTTCTTCAACAAAGAATTTCAATAAACACTTTGAGAGTTTAGCTTCAATAATTTAAAAACCAGTATAAACCCTGTTAAAGTCTTCAGAGGAATAGAAGGGATAGATGGTGATGCCTTTTAGTGCCATTTCTTTTACCCCTGCAGCAGCACACATCTGTTGGCTGCAACAGAGCAGCCCAAGAACACTGGTCGAGAGCAGCACAAACAGCCGGAACATATTCTCCCAGTAAACCCCCAAAGAGTCGACATTTGTTTTATTGCTGCTTTTAAAAACCTAGCCGTAAATAGAATCAGAGGGGGAAGGGCATCGATATTTCTCCATTTGCCACAGACGATTGGTGGGGGGAGGAGGAGGCTCCCAGTTTTTATTTTTATTTTTTTATTAATGAAAACCATTTCCCATGTAGCCCAATAGGATGGGTGCTTTGTTTTCTTTGGCAATAATATGGGATAAACAGCCCTTGCCAACAGTCTCGTAGTTTATACACCAGGGAGCCAGATTATGGCCCTGTAAAATGGAGCACCCCTCCTATAATCCCTTAATTAATTAAATGACAAATTTTGGTCTTCTCTAGTTCAGAAATACGGCTTCCGCATCGAGCGTTCAGTGAATTTATTGACATAAGGAATTGCACTAGTTGTAATTCAGCAGGTTGGAGGAGTGTGTTATATACTGTAGTAGAAAGAGGGAAAATCTAGCAAAGGTTTGAAACTCCTTGACTATTTAGATCTCAATCTTTCTAATTAAAAGTTTCAATTGAGACACAGTAGATCATATGCCACCTGTCTAATGGGTCTCCCCAAAGTAGCCTGTGTTTACAACTTTGATAGATGCATTTGTGGAACACCTGTTTCTGGGGTTGATATTTTTGAAGCACTTTTTTTTTTTGCTCCAGCATATTTAACATAACTTTTTCCCCCACCTCCCCCTCCTCAGCTCCGCTTTGCTATATGAAATATGGGAGACGACAGACCGTTTGTGTGCAATGCCCCGGGCTGTGGACAGGTACGTTTACAATATACTTTATTGTGAATGTCTCGTTGTGAATCAAAGTGGCTGTTTTATCACTAAGGCAAAGAGTTTAAAGCCGGTATTTTACGTGATCACTGGAGGTAATCAGATCAGAGGATTTGCAGTGTGTAAATCCAAGTTATGAGGAAGTGTAGGCACTCTACCGTAATGAAATCTGCCTTGCTCTCTTCCATATTGTTATTCTACTGGTGTTTGTTTCCCACCACACAGTGTGGAAGAATACATGTTGCTCTCTCCTCTTTTCTAAAGCTGTCCATCTAAATACAAAGCAGGTTTAGAAATGTTTTCTCTTCATGCCGGGCGCGGTGGCTCACGCCTGTAATCCTAGCACTTTGGGAGGCCGAGATGGGCAGATCACCTGAGGTCAGGAGTTTGAGACCAGCCTGACCAAAACCCCGTCTCTACTAAAAATACAAAATTAGCTGGGTGTGATGGTGCATGCCTGTAATCCCAGCCACTCAGGAGGCTGAGGCAGGAGAATGGCTTGAGCCCGAGAGGCGGAGGTTCCGGTGAGCTGAAATTGTGCCACTGCACTCCAGCCTGGGTGGCAAGAGTGAAACTCAAAAAAAAAAAAAAAAAAAAGAAATGTTTTCTCTTCAACCTGCATGGATATAAAAGTCTGTTTAACATATTTGGAGAGGCAGCTGATAATGTACCCACTCATTGTGAACCCCAATTTGCCAGAATCTATTTGGATTTTTTCAAATAAGGAAAAAAAAAGTTTCTTTTGACTGTTGATCCAGAAAATCATTGTTAGCAGCTACGGCAGATATCTATCTAGAAAAGACAAATCCAATATAGAACTTGAGATCTCACAGCATTATATAAACATTTTCTCTGTCTAATGCCATAAATGCATTGTTCTGTATGTCAGCTCTCACGTAATTATATTCATATGTGTATATTGTATGTTATTTTTCATCATATGCTTTTTTAATAAGGTATTTTTGTTGAAATTGCCTTTTTTTTCATTTTGCATCTTCTTAACTCTTCTTCCTAGACCTTCCCCTATTGCCATGTTCCACAAAGTATGAAGAAAGGAATACAAAGGAAGTTTTATTTGCCTTCATTAATTCGCTTTATAGAACTCAAAGGGTTGAGCTTCTGTTCACTTAGGAATATGTCATGTGACTGTCCACTGACACTTACTGGTGGTATGTGAGATTACAGAGTAATTATATTAAACATTGTAAATATGGACAAAAAGAAGAGCTTAACTTCAGAGATTCCTATGAATTTGAGAGGTAGATAAAATGGGGGTGGTGACAAGGAATGAAGAGAAGGAAGATTCCAAATTCCAGTAAATGCTAAAATTTTCAAAAAAGACCAACAAAGGCATCGTATTCTGCAGTATTTGACATCCTAGGGTGTATTTCCTTTCATGTCGAAGTTTTCAACTTTATTATTTACTACATGTTTCCCCATGTGATTTCTTTAATATATATATCCATTTGAGACCAGACCAGACCCTGTCTCTACAAAAAAAAAAAAAAATTAAAAATTAGCCAGGCATGGTGGCACACGCCTGTAATCCCAACTACTTGGGAGGCTGGTGCAGGAGGATCACTTGAGTCCAGGTGTTTGAGGCTACAGTGGGCTATGATCATGCCACTGCACTCCAGCCTGGGCAGCAGAGCGAGACACTGTCTCAAAATAAAAAAATGATCTCTCCAAACTTTTACATGTGAATTAGATAATACTATTTACTATGATGCTTATGACCGATACCTCATCCCTTTTTTTTTTTTTTTTTTTTTTGGAGATGGAGTCTTGCTCTGTCACCCAGGCTAGAGTGCAGTGGTGCGATCTCGGCTTACTGCAAGGTCCGCCTCCCGGGTTCACACCATTCTCCTGCCTCAGCCTCCCAAGTAGCTGGGACTACAGGCGCCCGCCGCCATACCCAGCTAATGTTTTGCATTTTTAGTAGAGACAGGGTTTCATTGTGTTAGCCAGGATGGTCTCGATCTCCTGACCTCGTGATCCACCTGCCTTGGCCTCCCAAAGTGCTGGGATTATGGGCGTGAGCCACCGTGCCCGGCCTTCATCCCTTTTTTACTTCTTTCTTTTAGTTGAAAAATAGGCATTTTTGGTGAAAAGATTTATTTTTCCAATACTTACCATTATTTTTCTTCACTTATTGTTTAAGCTACTCCTGAACTCCTCTTATATGTTATATGCTTAAACCACCCAGACAAGGACTTCGCAAAGAAGTAAAAATAGATGATAAAAATAAGGAATATACGAGAAAAGCTTCTCAAGCTCTCTGAGGAAGAAAGATATGAATAACACCTCTTTAGGCTGTCTCATCAGAAAATAGTAGTATCCACTGAAATTTGTGAAATGTCACAGATTTGTGAAATTTGTTTTTGTTTTGTTGTGTTTTGGACTGGAGGTAGGAAAATATTAGGGACTTTTGACTTTGGTTCCTTCTCGTAAAGTTGCGTTCCACTTACCATAAGCCATTTTCTTCCCCTGCTTCTCTCTCCTGTTTCTGAATTATTTGTTGGTATTTTGGTAATTAGGATTCATTATAACCTCTGAGTTAGGTTCTAAAAGCTTTTTTCCCCTCAGTAGGAAGGTGAGTGTGGAACATTGCTACCTTTTTCTTTTGGATTCAAGATACTTATTTCATTGAAAAAGGATACAAAGGTACAACTTAAGGCTTTGAAGGTAGCATGATTCATCCGTTTACCTCCTTTGCATGTCAAAACTTTATGCTCAGGTGAGATTATAGTTCTTCAGTTATATTTAGTCTCTTCCAAGTTTCTCCGACTATCAGGTAATAAATAACTCTAGATTGGAATCTCTACAAGATTTACTGTGATTGCTTTATGTTATATGAAATAGTGAAAATCTGGCAGATAAGATAAATTTGGTAAAGTGAACTACTCTTGGCCTGTCATCCAACTCCTTAATATCCCTTGAGAATGGTTTCATTCTGGAGCCACCTTGAGCCTTTCAAGCTATTTATAATCCATTTGTCATAGATTCAAGTTCTTTCTTCCAGAAATGGTATAATAACAAAAAGGCTATGTAAATCCCAGAATGGGTAATAAGGACCATGATAATTTTTACAAGACATGGTTTAGAACCTGCTACCATAGAAGTCTCAAAAAGCAGTGGCTTCTACCGGGTAGAGGAAGTAGGAATGAAAACAATTATAACTCAGGATACTATTTCTTGTTTTCTATTTTTTATTTTTTATTTTTTTTTTGAGACAGAGACTTGCTCTATCGCCCAGACTGGAGTGCCGTGGCGCGATCTTGGCTCACTGCAAGCTCCGCCTCCCGGATTCACGCCATTCTTCTGCATCAGCCTCCCGAGTAGCTGGGACTACAGGCGCCCACCACCTTGCCCGGCTAATTTTTTGTGTTTTTAGTAGAGACGGGGTTCCACCGTGTTAGCCAGGATGGTCTCGGTCTCTTGACCTCCTAATCCGCCCACCTGAGCCTCTCAAAGTGCTAGGATTACAGGTGTGAGCCACCACGCCCAGCCACTATTTCTTAAAAAACAAACAAAACTATAGGAACCTTATATTATGTCAATATCTGCTCCTTCACCAGACTTTACCCTGTGCATTCCTAAACTCAGAAATTGTCCTCTGCCTTAATATTAAGGGAAGGTGAAAGGAAAATTCACCTAAAATAGACTAGTGGATTATGCTCTCCACTATATAATCAAAACCACTAGGCTTTCAATGGATACGTAAACATGTTTTGGTTGCTAGGTCTTTAATGGCTGTTATTTTTGGATTCTGTTCATGATCCACTTCCCAACAGTAAGTCTGATGTGACACAGCTGAGTTCTAAATATGCTGCATGTACTTAAAAAAAAAAAACACTGCTGAAGATTGTGCTGTCTGCATTCTTATCAGAAAAGACAGGTGATAGGGTTTTTTAGCCCTGTTATTTCTATTCTCCTGTTGAGATTTTTTTTGTTTCTCTTGAGGCCTCATCAACCTCATGAAGAGGAACTCAGGGAAAGCAATATCCCTGCTAATGCCTCTCTGTGGAATGTGGTAGCAGGAGTAGTTAATAGAGCTGCCTCCTGAGAATGGGGTTAGTGTTGTTAAGGCAACAGTGCCCCAGATACCCTCTTGGCAGAGGACTGGTTGAATTTGAGTTGTGTGGGTTTTTGAAATGTTTATAAGATAGCATCTATTTAAAGACATTGTGACTACAAAACAGCTTCGTGTTGTTAAAATAATAGAAATATAGTTTGGTACTGAATCTATTAATAGGAAGTCTTATAAGTTTTTAATACTTTTGGAGGACACTTTTACTGGAATATGGATTATAAAGTTGTTCCATTGTATGTGGAAGCAGGAATAAATACTATGTCTCTGTCAGTAATCTGGAATTTTAGATGTTATTTCATGCGTATGCAGTTAGATAACTTACCTTTTGGATGCTTTTTGCCCAGTTTTTTTATTACTGGGATCAACAAATTCCATATTCCTATGCCTCCCTCTCAGGCATATGACACAGGTTTGCAGTATAAATTATGCTGATTTAAGTAGTCTTTCTGGTTACCATAATCAAGTATTTGAACAGAAGATGGTCATATCAGCTTATTAGAATGTCAATTTCCTTAAAAACAGGAACACATTTCCTCTGAGGAGATACTATGGAGAGTTAGTATCATCCTGTTCTTAGCCAGTGAGAAAGGTTTCTGTCATATCTATTCTGTATCACCTCTGTCCTTTTTTTGTTTTGTTTTGTTTTTCTGAGACGAAGTTTTGCTCTTATCGCCCAGGCTGGAGTGCAGTGGTTTGATCTCGGCTCACTGCAACCTCCACCTCCTGGGTTCAAGTGATTCTCCTGCCTCAGCCTCCCAAGTAGCTGGGATTACAGGTGCCCACTAACTCTCCCAGCTAATTTTTTTGTATTTTTAGTAGAGGCAGAGTTTCGCCATGTTGGTCAGGCTGGTCTCAAACTCCTGACCGGAGGTGATCTACCCCTCTTGGTCTCCCAAAGTGCTGGGATTTCAGTCGTGAGCCACCACACCCGGCCCACCTTTGTCCTTTTAAGGAAAAAAATCCTTTGATTGTTTCTCTGTCCAGTGTGACCCTGAGGGGCTATTACTCTTTTTTTGCCTGAAGAGATCTACTATCAGATCTTCTTCTCTTCTCCCAGAGGACATTTAGGTACAGGTTGAAATTATCTTCATATCTTTCTGACTGAGATACAAAACATATAACTAATTCATAGACCTCTGGGGCCTGCTTTTCCTTTCTAAGGCCAAGAATAGTGATGGAGCCCTAGTTGTGATGGGATTGAGGGCAGCTTCTTGTACCTCCTTATCTTGTCATATAATAGGAATAATGTTTATGGTGGTGTAGTCCTGGCTTCACTTGGCATTTAGCCAACCTCCAAAGCTGTTTATTGCTTCATATCCTCTGCCTCCATGAACATTATCCCTTAAATCTCTATTGCTCTGTAATATATGAGGCAACAAATAGCTCCTATGATTGGTTAAATGCTGGCATGCTGCAAAGGTGTATGTTTTATTGCCTATATAACACAAATCTATAGAGATTATTCCTGTTATCCCAGCCTTCCCATTAAATGGGCCATACTGGTACTGTGGGACTCTGGATCTTTAATTCTGTCCCTTTGGCAAGTTGCCCTATTATCTGGCATAAGCACAAAAGAAAAGCAGGAAAGAATGAGTTGGTGGTGATTCCTAATTCTGTATGTTAGGGAAGCATCTTGAATTGGAGAATTACAAGGGGAAGCAATGGCTCTGGTAGGTAAATGCCATTTGTGGTAGTATATGCTATGTTTACATGTTTCGACAGGTGAAGGCAATTTCAGGCAAACAAATAAGCCTTTTTTCCCTACCATCTGCCAAGAGTTTTTGAAAATTCTGATTTTTATTTAATAATTCATATTTCATTCAATAATTCATCTAGTTCCCATCTGGTAAGAGTGCCTGCATGCTGTCAGGCAGCTGAAAATACATGGCATTATACACAAATTAGGCCAAATGCTAACCTTATTTTTTGTAATATGTTGACTTTGCAATAACTTTCAGTTCACTCTCTGGATGCTGCACTAACCTGTGGTGGAAGTAGACCACTCTTATGCATCATATAGACAAAATTGGGACTGGGATTTTTTTTCTTTTTTTTTTTTTTTGAGACAGAGTCTCGTTCTGTCACCCAAGCTGGAGTGCAGTGGTGCGATCTTGGCTCACTGCAGCCTCCACCTCCCGGGTTCAAGTGATTCTCCTGCCTCAGTCTCCCCAGTAGCTGGGACTACAAGCGCCTGCCTCAGTCTCCCCAGTAGCTGGGACTACAAGCGCCCACCACCATACATGACTAATTTTTGTATTTTTTAGTAGAAATGGGGTGTCGTCATGTTGACTAGGCTGGTCTCGAACTCCTGACCTCAGGTGAGCCACCGCACTTGGCCTGGGACTGGAGTTTTTTAGATGTAGAGATGTTAAGAGCAGGAATTAAACTCAAGTTTTTTAATGTCGGATCTGATACTCTTGATACTTGCCCTTAGAAACATGTAGTTGGTTATTTTTGTTTTTCATGTTGTATTTAAACAAATATATGTATGTTGCTAGAGCACAGTAGATTAAAAGCATCCTTGCTCTGATCTGCCCCTCCCAAAAAAGGCTGTATGAATCTAATTGGTATTACATCCAGGAAATTAGGGTGATATTTTTCAGTTATTCACTCTTGTTTTCCTTAGATATAACTTAATATTTGAAATGGGAACCCAGAAACTGTTTTCAGAGCATTCCTGTTAGAAAAAAAATAAAATCCTGTCTTTGCATCTCAGCTCTTCCTAAGTTAAAAGGCCTCTTTCCTATTCCCTTCTTTTGCAAACTGCTGAGTTTACAAAGTGCCTTCTAAATCTTAAAGTCTGTCTTTCATTTATCCTTCTTTTGCCTCTCTGGCAAAACTACA
This sequence comes from Theropithecus gelada, assembly GCF_003255815.1. NCBI lineage: Eukaryota > Metazoa > Chordata > Mammalia > Primates > Cercopithecidae > Theropithecus > Theropithecus gelada. Next base: position 12,738,456 of record NC_037679.1, on the reverse strand, counting down.
TATAGCATATAGCTACGTTGTTGACTTACAAGATGCTGTCATTATATAGAATTCTTCATTCTTTTATCAAATAGTCTTCCAGCGAATGCAGCAGGTTAAAAAGCAACCGGCCTACTCCCTCTCTCTGGTTAGCCTATTTCTTTAATGCAGATTGACTTGCTCAGCAGTCACATTCTGTCTGCAGCCCTTGTTAGGGCCTCTCTGTATGTGGATTCATAACACATCTGTGTGTACATCTACAGTGCTGTATAAATAATAATAAGTAATCACCAGATGGCCTATAACTGCTCCTCTGGACCCGCTGGGTCTCTTGAAGCTGTTAGTAAAGTCGTCTGGCATTTTGCTGGGGAAAACTTGTCGTAGATTTATTTCTAAAAAAATTCAAACTCACAACTGGGTGTTTAGGACTAGATATTGCTGTCTGTGTTGTAAATATTTAACAGGCTTTGTACAATGACAAGTAAAAGCGCCATTACTAACCACATACAGTGGCTGTGGAGCTCTTCTTCCCTCCTGGCCATTTAGAAAGGAAAAGAAATGCCAATAAATTGTACATTATGAACAAGGTACAAGAGATGCTCTCTGGAAGATTTTTTCTGAAGAGAAAAAGAATTTCAACATTCTGCTCAGAGTCGTGACTGGGCAAACTTAAGCTTTGTAACTATGTGCCAGTGACTTAAACACAATGCCACTTTTATTTTTTTTTAGAGATAGGGTCTTGTTCTGTCACCCAGGCTGGAGTACAGTGGTGCAATCATAACTCACTGAAGCCTCCAACTCCTGGGCTGTCAGTCCTCCTGCTTCAGCCTCCTGAGTAGCTGGGACTGCAGGTGCACAACACCATGCTTGGCTAATTTTATGTTTTTATTTTTAGAGACAGTGTCTTGCTGTGCTGCCCAGGCTGGTCTCAAACTCCTAGCCTAAAGCAGTCCTGTCACCCGAGGCTCCCAAGTGCTTGGGATTACAGTCATTAGTAACCGCACCTGGCACAAAGTCCCTTTTAAAGTGGACGTTGTAATATTTTAAGAAAAGCCCCATGCCCTGGAGTTCACTCATACTGAGATTTTGATCTTAATAGAGTCTTTATAACCAAATGATAAACCTTTCTGAAAGAGTTACAGTGCAAGTTGACATTTGGTTAAATGTCAGGCCTTTGGTTATGTCTAAAAACACATAAAGATTAGTGTTTGCCAATATTATTTATAAAACAAAACATCTTTATTTTTGTCTTCTTTCCATTAATTTTTGTGAAAAGGTTATGTATTTTGTTTGGGGAAATTGTTTTTCTGATTTTCTGCTTATAATTTTCTGTGCTGTTTTGCTATTACTAATCCCTTCAGTACCTATTGTACTAGTGTACTTAGTACACTAGTACATGTTTTTTAAAATCACAATAGAACTCATCACCCCTAAATTTGAGGGTTTTTTTCTTTGTTTGCTTATCATAAGATAACAACACATATTTTAAACAAATTGGGTATCTTAACTGTCAAGCCTAGTTTTCTTTTGTCTGTTGGGGGTTGAATCTATTTAACCACAGAGAGCTTGTCCTTTAAATCATAGTACATGGATGTTACTTTTGAGGTAGAATGCGTAGAATGGTTTTCTGTTTCAAAATCTCATCTCGCAGAATTGATGTACAAATTGTGAAGAAGAAATAGTTTTAATAGTTTATTGTGGGGAGATGTTGCTTTTTAAAGTTTTGTCTCACAAAATTATCATGTTAAGGATAGGATTTCAAGAAGGAAAGCATCATGGAGAGAAGATGGAAGCTTTGAGGTTTATCTCTTTGTAACAGTGCCTTTGTGTTTTTATTTTGAAATTTCTTTGTGCAGTGAAATATGCTACCTTTGTATTTGTGCTTTGGTAAGAATGTGGACTGTTTGCAATTGTCATGTGAAAGTACAAAGAGAATGAGAATGAATTTTGTGAAATTAGCTCATTCCCAGTCTGGCACACCATGTGCCCTGTGTGACTGCTGATTCTGCTGGCAGATTGAAGTGCCGAACCAACTTCTGCTCTAACTACTAAAATTGCCAGCCATCATTCCAAGCTTTTAAATCTTGTTGTTCACATCAGTGATGTCAGATTTTGAGCAAACATAGCTCTGTCTTTAAATCCCAGTGGAATTTGCAATTCCCTGGATTGAAAGGAAAGAGTTCTTCCTTTTTGCCTTTGAAAAACTTGAGTGGCTGTGCAGGGAAAGTCAGCAGAATAAATCTGCAGCCTTGCCGTGTCCTTTGAGTCATTGTAGAAAGCTGAGTGCTCTGTTCGACATTCAGCAGATTGGCTGTCAGAGTTGCACCGCTGCTTATCAAAGACATGGTCTCTCAAAGAGCCATTTATGTTATTCCAGAGAGAATCATCCTGTGGCAAAAGGAGCACCTCCTTTCTCCTCCCAAGGGTCAGATCTTCTTTTGATACTGGGCAATTATCCCTTGCTTTTCCTGAAAAATAGCTCAATCCACTATAAAGATTGGCACCAGCACAGGTTGCTGACTTGGTTACAATGACAAGCTCTGATTCCTTAGCCACAGGGAGAGGCATCAGGGTGATACTCGTAAGTATGCCAGAGGCTTAATGGTGGTGATTTTTCTGCTGAGAAACTCAGTGTCCCTTATAAGTGTCTTGGCTTCTGTTCTCTTTCTCTGAGGGAAATAAATTTGTTTTTAGTTGTTTGCACACCAGTCACTATAAAATGCCACTATGAGGTTGTCTTTCTTTCCTTCACTTCCTCAAGCTTCTTTCCTGTCTTTAGTTACCGTCCTTTAGTTACTGTTTGAGATCAAGCCCTATAGTCTAATTTTTTACATTTTTATGTCGTTTTTATACAGCTTATCTTGGCTCTTACTAGCCTTTGTACCTGGTGGGGATTATTCACCAGTGTTTCCTCTATTTAAAAAAATGAATAGATTTTATTTTTTAGAGCAGTGGTAAGCGTATAGAAAAATTGAGTGGAGAGTACAGAGAGTTCCCATATACCTCCTCACTCCACCCCTACTCACAATTTCCTTTATTGTTAACATCTTGCATCTGTGTGCTGTATTTTTTAGAATTGTTGAACCAAACATTAATACATTATTATTAACTGAAGGTCATAGTTTTCATTAGTATTCACTGCCTATACATTCTGTGGGGTTTCACAAAAGTATAATAATATGTGTCTGCTCTAACAATACCATATGGAATAGTCTCACTGCCATAAAAATCTCTCGTGCTCCACCTATTCATCCCACCCTCCTGAACCTCCGGTAACCACTGATCTTTTTACTGTCTCATAGTTTCACTTTTTCTAGAATGTTGTGTAGTAGGAATCATATAGCCCTCTAATTTTTTAAAGTTGTGAGTAGAATAAGCATGTGATTGGAAATTGTTGGAAAAAAGGGAGAGAGAAAGACGTGGGAGGCTCCACAGCTCCAAGTTCTATCTAAAACTCCAAGCATTTATCCAGGGAGATTTAGGTGGCCAACCTTTCTTCTTCTTTGCTGGGAGTCTCTCTGATGTTATAGGAATTAGCTTGCCTAGTGACAGTTTTATTGGTTCTAGGTATTAGGAGCAAGGACAAGATGAACACTGAATGGGCTGTATCTGCGGAATCAAGGTATTAGGGTTGAGCAAAAGCAAAAGGAAGTAGAGCATTTGATCTATTTTCCGTTGAATAGGTTGAGAACAATAAAGTCTCATTCTCTTCCTTCTTCCCATGGGCAGTCTTATATATGATTGAAGAAGATTAGTGCAAAGATTCCTCATCCAGAAATAAACTCTTGTACTTCTATACTAATTAAAGATTCATGTAAATTACTAAGTACTTGGAAAACTATGGAGAACTCTATGGGGGCTGTCATTCACACTTTAGTATGAATTGGTTTAATGACAACTGTGATATTGGCTACATAAAGAAATGAACGTTTTTATTTGGGGTTAGGGGATCACAGATGTGGACTGGCTTAGGTAAAATGGTCCCTGAGCAAAGGCGATATTGAAGTTTATGAGGATATGCAAGATAAGCAGATATACTTTTGCATTTTATTTTGGGCTATCTCAGCTTCTTTTACTAGAAGCTCATACCTGTAATCCCAGCACCTTGGGAGGCCAAGGCAGGAGGATTGCTTAAAGCCAGGGGTTTGAGATCAGCCTGGGCAACAAAGCAAGACCCTGACTCTACCAAAAAATAAAAATAAAAATAAAAAAAGAAGCTACTTGAGGAGTGTAAATGTTAAGAATAGCCCAAATAAACACTGGAACCAACTTAATTTAGAAAGAAAGAACCATTTCCTCCTTTCGCTACTCTGGAAAATTTAGATTGATAAAATATGGGGGAAGGGAAATACTGATTTCTTTAGTTCTAGGACTCATGGTTCCTGTCTGCTTAGAATTCTAGCTCGTTGGTACGGAGTAGGATCTTTTTCATAGAGATATTGTCTCTTTACCCTCTCGATTTGACTGAATATGAGAATCTCCCAGTCTTGGGTCAGTACTACTTTCCCAACCTGTCAGACTGAACTGACTCTGACAGGTGGTAAAGTGAACATTAGCCTAGGGAAAGTTCTTAGCATGATTGTCAGGGTTACCATCAATTAGTGCATACTAACAGGTCATGTATGCATACATGCATATACAATTTAGAGGAAATATGTTTATATGAGGTACAGGAAAATGATCTTTCCATCCAGAAAGCGTACAGGGAAGGGAGAGAATAAAATACAATGAAAATTGTTTGATTTTATTGATATAACAGAAGCAACAGCAACAATAATTATAGCTCACTGAGTTTTTATCATGTACTGTGCCAAAGTACTTTACAGAGATATTTTATTTAATCCTAGCAACCTCTGAGGGAGAATTACCAGTGAGAAAAGTAAGGCTCAGAGAACTAACTTGTACAGGGTTACTCAGTATTTTGTGATGGAGTTGTAACACAAACCCAGATGATTAGACTCCAGACCAGCACTCTTAACCACTCTGCTAAATTGCTTCCTTGTTATTTTCCATACGCGCATCAGTATCCACATCTAGCCTAGAAGAAAGTGAGTAAGTAGTGTTTTTTTGGTAAATGGTCCAAATCAGTCAGCTAAGTCTTTTGTATAGTTTATTACTGATCTATATATCTAGCTGACATACCAGAGAGAGCTAAATCTGTAGCTGAGCTCTGCCTGAGTGGGGAAAAAAAAAAGGTGTAAATTCTTATGAAAATGAAGAAATCTTTCTGCAACTGCCTCAGCCTTAATCTACAATGTTTTTTATCTGCCTGGTAATGATGCTGAAATGTGTCTACTCTCTGAGGTAAACCACCATCATTTTGCAGCAAGGACATGATTCTAAAGAGGAAAGAAAATTAATTTTTGACCAACCAGAAACGTTGACAGAACTAGAAAACTGGGACCTAAAATCATGGCTTCAGCATCCTCTACTAATAGGCCCAGAGAAGCATTGTGGGTGTCATCTTTGTGCATTCTAGGCTAGGTTACTTCCTGATCAATATTTTCTTCTTTCTCGCCTTAAGTTTTATGCCCATAAGCTCCCACATACAAAGGATGGGTATTTTGTTCTGGTGGCTGCCATACTTATTGGTAAGAGGAAATATGACTAAGGTGGAATTAGGGTATGATTACAACAACACTATAGTGAGATGTATAATCTGCTCAGTGATTGCTAACTTGCTTATTCTCTGACATTTTTGGCATATGGCTACATAGAGGATCTTGCCTGTTGAGTAATACAATTCTCCACTCAGGTCTCACATCCTGTCTTTATTTGACTTCATAGCACCTCTACACATCTGCTTTTTCCTTTTCCATTAGAAACTGTGTTGTGTTAATGCAATGGAGATTTCATTTATCATCGCAAGTGAAAATATCTAGCTATGTAGAGTCACGGAAATATTTATGTGAAATAATTTAAGTGATAAAAATATGTAGCAGTGGCCAGGTGCGGGTGGCTCACACCTGAAATCCCAGCACTTTGGGAGGCCGAGGCGGGCAGATCACCTGAGGTCAGGAGTTGGAAACCAGCCTGGCCAACATGTTGAAACCTGTCCCTACTAAAACTACAAAAATTAACTGGGGGTGGTGGCAGTCGCCTGTAATCTTAGCTACTCGGGAGGCTGAGGCAGGAGAATCACTTGAACTTGGGAGGCGGAGGTTGCAGTGAGCTTAGATCGTGCCATTGCACTCCAGCCTGGGTGATAGAGCAAGACTTCGTGTCCAAACGAAAAAAACAAATACATATATATATATATGTAGAAGTATACATACAGGATCAAAAGAGACCAGAGCATCTAATAGTTGATATTTACAGTAAAGGGATTCTTTGTATATATTGTCTGAATGTTTTTATCTTTCACTGGAATGTTGCTTAAAACATACATTTTCCTTTTTTTTTTTTGATCGCTCTATCACTCAGGCTGGAGTGCAGTGGTCCGATCTCAGCTCACTCACTGCAACCCCTGCCTCCCATGTTCAGGCAATTGTCATGCCTCAGCCTCCCAAGTAACTGAGACTACAGGTGTGAACCAGCTAGTTTTAGTATTTTTTTGGTAGAGATGGGGTTTCACCATATTAGCCAGGCTGGTCTCGAATGCCTGACCTCAAGTGATCCAAGTGATCCGCCCACCTCAGCCTCTGAAAGTGCTGGGATTACAAGCGCGTGCCACATTTTCCTTTTTTTAAATTTTTTTATTTAATTAATTAATTTTTTTTTGAGACGGAGTCTCCCTCTGACGCCCACACCGGACCGTAGTGGTGCAAACTCGGCTCACTGCAACCTCCACTTCCCAGGTTCAAGGGATTCTCTTGCCTCAGCCTCCCAAGTAGCTGGGACTACAGATGTGCACCACCACGCCCAGCTAATTTTTGTATTTTCAGTAGAGACGGGGTTTCACTATGTTGGCCAGACTGGTCTCAAACTCTTGACCTCAAGTGATCCGCCTGCCTCAGCCTCCCAAAGTGCTGGGATTAGAGGCATGAGCCACCGCACCCAGCACATTTTCCTTCTTGATTCTGATAATGATTCATTGTATGTCTGTGAACCATGTGCAATTAACTGTGTATTCAGCTGCAGGAAATACCTGACTAGAGTCTTGTCTTTTCCATCTCTTACCACAAACCCAAGTTCTTGGCTTCAGAACTGAGAATGCCTCACTGGGTAAGGTTGTAACTGACCAAAATGATCACTCGTGGTATCCAAAGATCTCATTTGTTTATTTTGCTGGGTGCCTCTGATAGAACAGTTAGTTGCGTGTGAGCGTGCATGTGTGTGCGTGTGTGTGTGAGTGACGACAGGAGTTCCTATAAAAAAGTAAATGCAAAGAAAAAGTGGTTCAGGGCAGCAGCCTATAGAACTGAGCTAAAAGCGTGGCTCCTGAGAAGTTATCAGAGAGACAATGACAGCTTAACAGGATGGATGAAGACTGCATTTTAATGCTAAGCTTTCATTACCTCCATTTTATGTCTCTGTTCTCAAGCTCACTGACAATAACAGGTCTTTCATTGGCATAGTTATTTGAATCAAGTGAAAAGAGGTGTTCAGATAGTTTTAAAGATCTCAGTTGTAGTATATACCTGGAGTTTGTATAATACCGGAATGGGTAAATAGTATTATAGATATCTGTCACTTCAGTGAACATCTTTTTTTTTACATGGTGGCAATCTATGCACATTAATTTTTAAAATTATATTATGTTCATAACTTCAGACATTTGTCATTTTACTTCAGTTTCAGGTATTTTTTAGGACTAAGGGGGAGACTGTAGTGTCAGGTTGTATGTATTGTGAGGGAACAATAAAAGTGGTTACTCTAAAAATTTCAAGGGTCTAGATGTCTGTGTATATTTTATAAAATATCATATTATATTCAACACTTTAGCTTTCCCTCTTCAGTCTTTCCTGTTCTTTCCTTCTAGGCTTTACCTAGATAATTGCAGTAGTGGAAAGGGGAGACTTTATTTTAGCCTTCTTTCACTTTCTATGCAGTTGAAGCTATAACTAGACAAGGCCTTATGGAGGCTTGTACTTTCAGTTACGCATATTTGACTGCCGAGATGAGGGGATTGTATTCACATACATAGCAGCTCTTGGCAGAGTCATGGTTAAAGGTTTAAACATATTGTACCTTGTTGGCTATTCCCATAGTCCTAAGGGAGGCATTTTGCTTCTCCATAGACAGTAATTGGCTTGTCAGAGTGGAGTGGCTTTTTGTTTTTCCTTTATCTAGTAGAATGCAGTGGGCTAAGCCTTTCTGGGAAGCAATTTCTTCCTCCACCGCATGAACGGAAGGTCGTGTATGCTCTCTCTGAAACAAAGGGGAGGTGGTGATGGAAAGTTAGTGACTAGGGCATAATTGGATTGAAGCTCTGTCAAGGAGACAACAGTTCCTGCTTGGAAGCTGGACTTTCTGCTATGCTTTGGTTTTCTGTCTTAACATTAGAATAATGAGCAATGGATACTCCAAGCTTAAAATTTTAGACTCTTTTCTGAGCACTCTATGAGAATGAATATGCAAGAAGCTATTCACATTTACTTAGTGGTTTTCAGTCTTTTCTTTTTTCGTTTATGCTCTTCCTTTGCTTTTTTTAAATTAAGAAACTATCTTTGTTAGAGCAGTTTTAGATTCACAGCAAAATTGAGTGAAAAGTGCAGAGGGTTCTCATATACCTCCTGTCTTCACACACACTAGCCTCCCCCACTATCAACATACTGAACCACAATGGTACATTTGTTACATTCAGTGAACCTACATTGACATATTATCACCCGAGTCCATACTTTATATTAGGATTCACTCTTGGTATTGCACATTCTGTAGGTTTTAACAAATATATAATGAGGCTGGGCACAGTGGCTCATGCCTGTAATCTCAACATTTTGGGAAGCCGAGGCAGGAGGATTGCTGGAGTCCAGGAGTTCAAGACCAGCCTAAGCAACATAGTGAGACCCCGTCCCTACAAAAAAATAAAAATAAAAATTAGCCAGGTGTGGTAATGTTCACCTGTAGTCCCAGCTATTCAGGAGGCTGAGGTGGGAGGACTGCTTGAGCCCGGGAGGTCAAGGCTGCAGTGAGCCATGATTGTGCTACTGCACACCAGCCTGGGCAACGGCGTGAACTCCTGTCAAATCAGTCAATCAATCAACATATAAAATGACATGTATCCACCATTGTAGTGTCATACAGAATCATTTCAGTGCCCTAAATATCCTTTGTACTCTGCCTGTTTATCCCTCACTTCCCACTGACCCCTGGCAAGCACTGATCTTTTTACTGTCTCTGTAGTTTTGCCGTCTTCAGAATGTCGTTTAGTTGGAATCATACACTATAAGGCCACTTCATACTAGCGTCTTTCATTTAGTAATATGCATTTAAGTTTCCTCCTTGTCTTTTCATAGCTTGATACCTTATTTCTTTGTAGTGCTGAATAATATTCCATTGTCTGAATGTACCACAATTTATCCATTCACCTGCTGAAGGACATCTTAATTGCTTCTGAGATTTGGCAGTTATGAGTAAAGAAAGCTGGTATATAAATATCCATGTGCAGGCTTTTGTGTGGACATAAGTTTTCTGTTCATCTAGGTAAATATCAATGAGTGTGATTGCTGGATAATATGGTAATACTATGTTTATGGTAAGACTATGTTTAGTTTTGTAAGAAACTGTCAAACCGTCTTCCAAAGTGGCCGTATTATTTAGCATTCCCACCAAAAATGAATAAGAGTTCTTATTGCTCCACATCCTTACCAACGTTTAACGTTGTCAGTGTTTTGGATTTTGGCCACTCTAATTAAAGTGTGTAATGGATTTTGTCGTTTTAATTTGCATTTCCCTGCTGGGCGCGATGGCTCACGCCTGTAATCCCAGCACTTTGGGAGGCTGAGACGGGCGGATCACGAGATCAGGAGATCGAGACCATCCTGGCTAACATGGTGAAACCCCGAATCTACTAAAAAAAAAAAAAAAAAAAAAAAAATTAGCTGGGCGTGGTGGCGGGCGCCTGTAGTCCCAACTACTCGGGAGGCTGAGGCAGGAGAATGGTGTGAACCCGGGAGGCAGAACTTGCAGTGAGCCGAGATCGTGCCACTGCACTCCAGCCTGGGTGACAGAGCGAGACTCCGTCTCAAAAAAATAAAAAAATGAAAAAAAATAATAATAAGAAGAAGAATAACAGTAATTTGTATTTCCCTGATGGCATGATGTTGAGCACCTTTGCATATGCTTGTTTGCCATCTGTATTTTTCTTTGGTGAAGTGTCTGACTAAAGTCTGTTGCCCATTTTTTAATCAGGTTGTTCATTTTCTTGCTGTTCAGTTTTAAGAGTTCTTTGTGTATTTTGCATAACAGTCCTTTATCAGGTGTATCTTTTACATTCTTTCCCATTCTGTAGCTTGTCTTTACATTCTCTTGACATTGTCTTTCACAGAGCAGAAGTTTCTAATTTTACCCGAGTCCAGCTTATCAATTACTTAGTTCATGGATCATGCCTTTGGTGTTGTATTTAAAAAGTCATCATAGGCCGGGTGCGGTGGCTCAAGCCTGTAATCCCAGCACTTTGGGAGTCCAAGACGGGCGGATCACGAGGTCAGGAGATCGAGACTATCCTGGCTAACACCGTGAAACCCCATCTCTACTAAAAAATACAAAAAAAAACTAGCCGGGCGAGGTGGCGGGTGTCTGTAGTCCCAGCTACTCGGGAGGCTGAGGCAGGAGAATGGCATGAACCCGGGAGGCGGAGCTTGCAATGAGCCGAGATCTCGCCACTGCACTCCAGCCCGGGCGACAGAGCGAGACTCTATCTCAAAAAATATATATATATAGTAATTGATGTGTCTATTCTTTTTCTAGTACCACAGTGTGTTAATTACTGTAGCTTTATAGTAGGTTTTTTCTTTTTTTGGCAGGGGGTGTTGATAGAGACAGGGTCACATTATGTTCCCCGGGCTGGTCTCAAACTCCTGGTCTCAAGCGATCCTCCCACTTTGACCTTTCATAGTGCTGGGATTACAGGCATAAGGCACCATGCCCAGCCTATAGTAGGTCTTTTATTTTTTTTTTTCTTTTTTTGAGACGTAGTCTCACTCTGTTGCCAGGCTGGAGTGTAGTGGCGCAATCTCGTCTCACTGCAACCTATACCTCCCGGGTTCAAGAGATCCCCCTGCCTCAGCCTTCTGGTAGCTGGGTTTGCAGGCGTGCGCCACCACGCTCAGCTATTTTTTGTGTGTGTGTATTTAGTAGAGACAGGGTTACACCATGTTGGCCACTGTTTCTTTGTTCATTCATTCATTTGACAGGGTGTCACTTTGTTGCCCAGGTTGTAGTACAGTGGTGTGATCTTAGCTCACTGTAGCCTCCAACTCTTGGGCTCAAATGATCTTCCTGCCTCAGCCTCCTGAGCACCACCACACCTGGCTAATTTTTTTATTTTTTATAGAGACATGGTCTTGCAATGTTGCCCAGGCTGGTCTCAAACTCCCGGCTTCAAGCAGTCCTCCTGCTTTAGCCTCCCAACGTGCTGGGATTATAGGCATGAGACATCGCCCCTGGCCTACACTAATTTTTATTATTTCTTTTCTTCTGCTTGCTTTGGATTTAATTTGCTCTTTTTTCCCCCTAGTTTTCTAAGGTGGAAGCTTAGATTATTGATTTTAGATCTTTTTCTTTTCTAGTATGTTTATTCACTGCTATCAATTTCCCACTAATCACTGTTTCTGCTGCATCCCACAAATTTTTATAAGTTGCATTTTCATTTAGTTCAAAATACTTTTTAATTTCTCTGGAGATTTCTTTTTTGCTTCTTGTATTATTTAGAAGTATATTATTTAATCTCTAAGTCTTTTCATATTTTCCAGCTATCTTTCTGTCACTGATTTCTACTTTAATTCCATTGCAGTTAGAAGGCAGACATTGTGTGATTTATTTTAAACCTGTTAAGGTGTGTTATATGGCCCAGAATGTGGTCAACCTTGGTAAATGTTCCATGTGAATTAAGAAGAATATATAATCTGTTGTTGTTGTTGTTGGATGAATTAATCTATAGATGTTAATTATGTCCAGTTGATTGATGGTGGTGTTGAGTTCAACTATGTCCTTACTGATTTTCTGCCTGCTGGATATGTCCATTTCTGATTATAGGGGTGTTAAAGTCTCAACTGTTAATATAAGAGCAGATTCATCTATCTGTCTCTTTGCAGTTCTGTCAGTTTTTCCTTCATATATTTTGATGTTCTGTTGTTAGCTACATACACATTAATTATTTTTATTTTTATTTTTTATTTATTTATTTTTTTTGAGATGAAGTCTTGCTCTGTCGTCCAGGCTGGAGTGCAGTGGTGCGATCTTGGCTCACTGCAAGCTCCACCTCCCAGGTTCAAATGGTTCTGCCTTAGCCTCCTGAGTAGCTGGGATTATAGGCGTGTGCCACCACACCTGGCTAATTTTTGTATTCTTGGTAGAGACAGGGTTTCACCATGTTGACCAGGCTGGACTCGAACTCCTGACCTCAAGTGATCCATCCACCTCGACCTCCCAAAGTGCTGGGATTACAGGTGTGAGCCACCATGCCCGGCCTACATTAAGAATTTGTATGTCATCTTGGAGTATTGACCATTTTGTCATTATGTAATGCTCGTCTTTATTCCTGATATCTTTCTTTCTAAAATTAATATAGCTACTCTCAACTTTTTTGGATTAGTGTATATCTGTCTCTATCTTTTTACTTTTTTTTTTTTTTTTTTTGAGATGGAGTCTCGCTCTGTCGCCCAGGCTGGAGTGCAGTGGCGTGATCTCTGCTCACTGCAAGCTCTGCCTCGCGGGTTCATGCCATTCTCTTGCCTCAGCCTCCCGAGTAGCTGGGACTACAGGCGCCCTCCACCACACCTGGCTAATTGTTTGTATTTTTAGTAGAGACGGGGTTTCACTGTGTTAACCAGGATGGTCTCAATCTCCTGACCTCGTGATCCGCCCACCTCGGCCTCCCAAAGTGCTGGGATTACAGGTGTGAGCCACCGCGCCTGGCCTTTTTACTTTTCATCTATATGTGTTTTTGTATTAAAGGGAGTTTCTTATATACAATATACAGTTAGGTCTTGTTTTTTGATCGACTCTGACATTGTCTCTTTTTTTCTTTTTTTGGCAGTAATTTTGTTTTATTAGATAAAACGTTTGTGAGGCCGGGTGTGGTGGCTCACACCTGTAATTCCAGCACTTTGGGAGTCCGAGGCAGGTGGATCAACTGAGGTCAGGAGTTTGAGACCAGCCTGGCCAATATGGTGAAACCTCATCTCTACTAAAAATATAAAAATTAGGCAAGTGTGGCAGTGTGTGCCTGTAGTCTCAACTACTCAGGAGGCTGAGGCAGGAGGATCGCTTGAACCTAGGCGGTGGAGGTTGCAGTGAGCTGAAATTGTGTCACTCCAGCCTGGCCGGCAAAAGGAGACTCCGTCTCAAAAAAAAACATAAAGGGTTTGTGAGAGTAGAAGGAAATATTTAAGGTTTCCTTCTACTGTCCAAGGCTAGTTAAGTGCAAACAGAAAAAACCCCGTTTGACTGTGCTGAGGCATTGCGCATAATTTGTCATGTGCATCTTAGTGCTCACCAAAACACACGTGCTGGCAGGCTTCACAAGCAAGAGAAGTGCCTCTGAGTGTTTCCTCAGGACAGGACCTTTCTATTGAAGATCCTACAGAGGGAGAAGGTTCAGAGTTCTTGTTAAACCTGCAGACTGCTTTTTCATAATTCCCCAGGATCCAGGCACAGATAGTTCCCTAAAGACACTACCACAGAGACAGTGACTATCTCTTCCTCAAACACAATTACGCACACTCCATGCTATTTTTTTTTTTTTTTGAGATGGAGTCTCACACTGTCGCCCAGGCTGGAGTGCAGTGGCATGATCTCAGCTCACAACAGCCTCTGCCTCCCGGGTTCAAGCAATTCTCCTGCCTCAGCCTCCCGAGTAGCTGGGATTACAGATGTATACCACCATGCCTGACTAATTTTTATATTTTTAGTAGAGACGGCGTTTCACTATGTTGGCCAGGCTGGTCTTGAACTCCTGACCTTGTGAACTGCCCGCCTTGGCCTCCCAAAGTGCTGGGCTTACAGGTGTGAGCCACTGTGCTTGGCCCTTTTTATTTAGATGGAGTCTTGCTCTGTCTCCCAGGCTGGAGTGCAGTGGCACCATCTCGGCTCACTGTAACCATCTGCCTCCCAGGTTCAAGCAGTTCTCGTGCCTCAGCCTCCCAAGTAGCTGGAACTACAGGCACCACCACGCCTGGCTAATTTTTTTGTATTTTTACTAGAGACAGGGTTTCCCCATGTTGATCAGGCTGGTCTCGAACTCCTTACCTCAGGTGATCTGCCTGCCTCAGCCTCCCAAAGTGCTGGGATTACAGGCGTGAGGCACTACGTCTGGCATCCACACTATTTTCTTACTGAGAAACCACCAGATGCCTTCGTAAGCTCCCATGCTGGGCTGCAGATCCCAACACACAGCATGGGCAGAAGCCAACAGCAACCTCCAGCGGCAGAGATTCCAGTGTGCTTGGAGTTGGAGAGGGCTGATTCGAATCCCAGATTTTTTTTTTTCTTTTTTTGAGACAGTATCTCACTTTGTCATGTAGGCTGGGGTGCAGTGGCACGGTTGTAGCTCACTGCAGCTTCGACATCCCTGGCTCCAGCAATCCTCCCACCTCAGCCACTGGAGTAGCTGGAACAGCAGATGAGCACCACCATGCCCAGCTAATTTATTTTTATTTTTGTTAGAAATAGGGTCTCCTGATATTGCCCAGGCTGGTCTCAAACTCCTGGGTTCAAGCAGTCCTCCCGCCTCAGCCTCCCAGAGTGTTGGGATTACAGGCATGAGCCACTATGCCTAGCTCATTTTCCTTCTCTCTAAAGAACTTATTTTAAGATTTCTGGCAAGGCAAGTCTTTGGGCAACAGTTTCTCTGTATTTTTGTTTGCTTGAGAAAGTCTTTATTTTTCCTTCACTTTTTTTTTTTTTTTTTTTTTTTGAGAGAGGATCTCACTGTGTTGCCCAGGCTAGAGTGCAGTGGCGTGATCTCAGCTCACTGTAACCTCAACCTTCTGGGCTTAAGCGATCCTCCCACCTCAGCCTCCCAAATAACTAGGACTATAGGCACACGCCATGACACTTGGCTAATTTTGTTTATTTTTCATTGAGATGACGTCTCACTATGTTGCCCAGGCTAGTCTCAAACTCTTGGACTCAAGCAGTCCATCCGCCGTGCTGGGATTGTAGACGTGAGCCACACTGAACATGGCCTTTCTTTCTTCTGAAGAATTTTGCAGGATACAGAATTCTAAGATGATGGGGTTTTCTCTTTCACTCTACTCTCTGCTTGCATGGTTTCTGAGAGGTTAGATGTAATTCTTGTTTTTGCTCCTCTGTAGGTAAGGTGATTTTCCCTCTGCCTTCTTTCAAGATGTTTCTCTTTCTCTTTGATTTTCTGAAGTTTGAATATGATATATCTAGGTGTAGTTGTTTTGTTTTGTTTTGTTTTGTTTGGCATATAGCCTGCTTAATGTTCTTATAGTGTGATATCTGACATTGATTTGTAGGGACATTTTTAGTTATCACTTTAGTTATTGTTTAGCAATACCAGATATTGTGTTTGTTTCTTTCTTTCTCCTATTATGCACATATTATGCCTTTTGTATTTGTCCCACAGTTCTTGGATATTTTGTTGTTGTTTTTAGTTCTTCTTTTCTTAGCTTTTCAGTTTTTGAAGTTTCTGTTGTCATATCCTCAAGTTCAGAGATTCTTTGTTTTTAGAGACAGGGTCTCACTATGTCACTATGTTGCCTAGGCTGGTCTCAAACTCCTGGGCTCAAGTGATCCTCTGGTTTCAGCCTCCCAAGTAGCCGGAGCTACAGACACATGCTACCACGCCCAGCTCAAGTTCAAAGATTCTTTGCTCAGCTGTGTCCAGTCTACTATTAAGCCCATCATGGGCATTCATTTCTTTTCTTTTCTTTTTTTTTTTTTTTTTGAGACAAATTCTCATTTGGTCGCCCAGGCTGGAGTGCAGTGGCACGATCTCAGGTCCCTGCAACTTCCACCTCCTGGGTTCAAGCAATTCTCATGCCTCAGCCTCCTGAGTAGCTGGGACTACAGGCGTGCGCCACCACACCCAACTAACTTTTATATTTTTAGTAGAGATGGGGGTTTCACCATGTTGGCCAGACTGGTCTTGAACTCCTGACCTCAAGTGATTCGCCCACCTCAGCCTCCCAAAATGCTGGGGTTACAGGCATGAGCCACCATGCCTGGCCGGGATTCTTCATTTCTGTTACAGTATTTTTTATCTGTAGCGTTTCTTATTTATTTATTTATTTAATAAAGAACAGAAATTTATTTTCTCATAGTTATGGAAGCTGGGAAGTTCAAGATCAAGGCGCCAGCAGATTTGGTTGTCTGACAAGGTCTGCTCTCTGCTTCCAAGATGGTGTCTTGACACAACATCCTCCAGAGGAGAGGAACTCTGTGTCCTCACATGGCAGTTGGAGGAAAGGGTAAAGTGATGCCAAATCCTTTGCCAAATCCTTTTATAAGGGTACCCAGTGCCATTCATGAAGGTTCCATCCTCATGACTTAACTACGTCCTAAACATTCTCTCAATAATGTTAAATTGGTGATTAGGTTTCAACATGAATTTTGTAAGGGACAACATTGTTCAAACCATAGCACTAAGGAAAGTTGGGAGAGCTGCCAGAGGGAAGAACAAAGGGAGGGAAGGGTTGGTGGAGGGGTCCTAGACTGCTGGGCTATCTAAGGAGGTTAGTGAGGCTCTCAGTGCCACACCCACAGCCACTGGCTAAGAACATTCCCTGGAAGTATGGCATGGCACAGATACAACACTGGGAATATCAGCTCAGTAGCAAAGAGACCACATTTCCCCAAGAGTCCAGGTAATCCCCTCCCCTTACCTGGTATCTTTGTTTCCCAAATCTTGACCTCTTTTCTCAGAATCTCTGGGAATAAGTTGGGCGAAGTTCAGGTTCTCTTAGCCCTCTGGATCCCTTCTGCCTTCATGATATATCCGTAAACAAGGTGTACAGTCTTGGCTACAGTTTTTTAAAGGAGCAGAGTTACTTCCCTGAGTGTGTCCTCTGGTGTCTGGTAAGAGATATCTTCAAGCTGAAGTCTTGCCCATACTCCCTGCCCAAAAATCCTTTTCCCCTGAGTGTGCCTTCCAGTGCTTATCGTAGCATGATTTATACCTAATCCTTTGTCCACACTCCTGGCAACTATAAGGCTTCTCTGCCAAGTATGTTCTCTCATGCACAGTTGACTTTGGGTAAAGTCTTGCCCACACTCCTTGCATACAAGACTTCTCCCCTGAGTGGGTTTTCTGATACGCAGTGAGAATTGCCTTCTGTAAGACGCCTTGCCCACACTCCTTTCACAAGAAAGCCTTCTTCCCTGAGTGTGTCTTCTGGTGTGTGAAGTGTGACTTACTTCTAAAGCCCCACCCTCACTTATTACACACATAGGACTTCCCTCCTGCATGTGTATTCTGGTGCAAGAGTAATGCTGACTCATCACTCCCTGCGTATAAAAAACTAATGCTTGGAGCGGGGCGCGGTGGCTCAAGCCTGTAATCCCAGCACTTTGGGAGGCCGAGACGGGCGGATCACGAGGTCAGGAGATCGAGACCATCCTGGCTAACACAGTGAAACCCCGTCTCTACTAAAAATACAAAAACTTAGCCGGGCGCGGTGGCGGGCGCCTGTAGTCCCAGCTACTCGGGAGGCTGAGGCAGGAGAATGGCGTGAACCCGGGAGGCAGAGCTTGCAGTGAGCTGAGATCCGGCCACTGCACTCCCGCCTGGGTGACAGAGCGAGACTCCGTCTAAAAAAAAAAAAAAAAAAAAAAAAAAAAAAAGTGACTCAAGATGAGCACAGTCCAAAAGTATCTGTAGGATGGAAGAAGAAAAGTCTTCCATCTGCTTCAGTATGGTAACCATTAGCCACATGAAGTTNTTTTTTTTTTTTTTTTTTTTTTTTTTTTTTTTTTTGAGACTGCATCTTGCTGTTGCCCAGGCTGGAGTGCAGTGGTGCCATCTTGGCTCACTGCAGCTTCCACCTCGCAGGTTCAAGTGATTCTCCTGCCTTGGCCTCCTGAGTAGCTGGGATTACAGGCATGCACCACCACACCGGCTAATTTTTTTTTTTTTTTTTTGCGAGAGGGAGTTTTGCTCTTGTTGCCCAGGCTGGAGTGCAGTGGTGCAATCTCGGTTCACCGCAACCTTTGCCTCCCAGGTTCAAGCGATACTTCTGCCTCAGCCTCCCGAGGAGCTGGGATTACAGGCGTGTACCACCACACCCGACTAATTTGGGGCTGGTGTTGAACTCTCAACCTCAGGTGATCAGCCCTCCTTGGCCTCCCAAAGTACTGGGATTACAGGCGTTAGCCACCACACCCAGCCTAATTCTTGTATTTTTTAGTAGAGACAGGGTTTCACTTGTTGGCCAGGCTGGTCTTGAACTCCTGACTTCAGGTTATCCACCTGCCTCGGCCTCCCAAAGTACTGGGATTACAGGCATGAGCCACCATGCCCAGCCAAGTAGCTTTCTTTTCTTTAATTTTTTTTTTTTTTTTGGCTTAAGCTCAGTGGCAAGAAAGAGTAATTTTATTTTCTAACTAAAGTCTTGCTCATCCTCTGCACATTTGAATGCTCCCCATCTTGAATTTACTATTTCTTTTAATATTTGTCTGTTTCTTTAAAATTTTCCATTTGGGCCTGGCTAGGCTCTTTTTTCACCACTCGGAAGCTTACTGGTTATAAGCTTTCCCTTGAGCTTACTTGTTGTCTTAGGAGACAACCCTTGAAGTCTGCCGCTCTCTTATAAACCAGGGTTTAGTGCTTTTTTCTGTCTCTTGACCTTCTGCTGTATCACTCTGGCTGCTTTGTTGAGAATATTGTTGCTACTGTGATCCTGGGCTACAGGTCCTTTTCTGCATATAAGCCGGGAGACCTCTGAGCAGCTTGGCTATGCGGCACGTATTTGCTGAGGAAGTGTTGACTGGAAAAGACCAGTGGGCAGTAGGGACAGAGATGGATTTCTGACTTTGATCTTGCTCTCTCCTGGCTCTCTGAGGTCGTAGGACATTGTCCTGCTCTCCGTGGAGAGAGAAAGCCTGTGGATGGCTGATGTTTACCAGTTTATTATAAAGGATATTACGAAGGATACGGATGAAAGCCAGATAAGAAGATGCATTGGTGGGAAGGGGCGCATCGCTTCCCTGCCCTTCCTGGGCCTGTCACACTCCTGCACCTCCATGTGTTCAGGAGCCTAAAAGTTTCTCTTTTTCATTCTTTCTTAGAATTTCCATTTATCTTCTTATATTGTTGTTATATGTTGTTGATATTAATCATAGTGTTTGGAATTCCTAGACTGTTAATTCTGACAGTTCTGCCATATCTCACTGGTTCTGAGGCTTATTCAGTTTCTTCAAAGTGTACTTTTGCCTTTCAGTATGACTTACAATTTTCTGTTGAAAGGTGGACATGATATACTGGGTAAAAGGAATTGGTAAATGCGTCCTTAGTAGAGTTGTGATGAGGTATGACAGGGAGGGGAACTGGAAGTGTTCTATTGTCCTGTAATTAGGTCTCAGTATTTTGGTGAGCCTATGCCCTGGACTATATAAACTTCACCAGTGCTTCTCCATTTTGTTTTCTTTTCCCCACTTGGATGGGACAGGATGGCTAGACTAGGATAGAATTGGGTATTATCCTTCTCCCAGGTTAGTTAGTCTATGATAAAACTGCAGCAAGTTAGGCTCTGGTAAAGTATTTTCTCCTGAGGGCAGGCCTTGTAAAGAAGAAAAGAATGCTCTGGGGTATTTCAAAATGGTTCCAGTAGTCCCCCCTTATTCACAAGGATACATTCCAAGATTCCCAGTGGATGCATGAAACCAGATAGTACCAAACCCTATATACAGTCAGCCCTCTGTATCCATGGGTTTCTTATCCATGGATTAAAACCATTATAGATCAAAAATATTCAGAAAAAAAATTCTGCAGAATTCAAAAAAGCAAAACTTGAAATTGCTGCCTGCCAAGCACTACATTGAATCTACACGAATGAAGTGATATGTAGGCATTGTATTAGGTATTATAAGTAATCTAGAGATGATTTAAAGTATATAGGAGGATATGCACATTTTATATGCAAATACTACACCATTTTATGTCAGGGACTACAGTATCTGTGGATTTTGGTATCCTCAGGGGTCTTGAAACCAGTCCCCCATGGATATGGAGGGATGACTATACTATGTTTCCTATATGTACATACCTATTATAAAGTTTAATTTATAAATTCAGCACAGTAAGAGATTAACAATAACTAATAATAGAACAGTTATAACAATATACTGTAATAAAAGTTATATAAATGTGTTCCCTCTCTCAAAATATCTTATTATACTGTACTCATCTTTGTTGTTTTTTTTTTTTTGGCCGGGTACAGTGGCTCACACCTGTGATCTCAACACTTTGGAAAGCTGAGGCAGGCGGATCACTTGAGGCCGGGAGTTTGAGACCAGCCTGGCCAACATGGTGAAACCCCGTCTCTACTAAAAATACAAAATTAGCTGGCTGTGGTGGTGCATGCCTGTAATCCCAGCTACTCAGAGGCTGAGGCACAAAAATCGCTTGAACCCAGGAGACGGAGGTTGCAGTGAGCTGAGATCGTGCCACTGCACACCAGCCTGGGCAACAGAGTGAGACTTTTATCTCAAAAAAAAAAAATTCTGAATAGAGGCAGGGTCTCACTCTGTCACCCAGGCTAGTCTCGAACTCCTGGACTCAAGCAGTCTTCCCACCTCAGCCTCACAAAGTGCTGGAATTACAGGTGTGAACCACCTTACTCGACCAGTACTCATCTATTTTTGAACTGCAGTTGACCATGGGTAACTGAAACCATGGAAAGTGAAACCATGGGTAAGGGGAGATTACTGTACTTTTCCCTTTCCCCCTGCCAAAAGCACAAGAAATTTCCCCTGATATTCACCGTAGAACCTAGTAAAGCCGGGAGAACCTGGAGGTGAAACTCACAACAGTGTGGGGGCTCCTGTGTGACTGGGTCTCCCTGGTGTTTTTAACTCTCAGACTTGTCCACACTTAGCCTCTAGCTTCATCAATTATAGTTCAGGTTTTCCTCCCCTGGCACTTGATTGTCATGCAGGTTTCAGCTCATGTCTGCTCCTTTAGGTTGTGATGCTCTGTATCTGCCAATTTGGGGAACAGCAGTTTGCCCTGTGAACTCACTTCTCTGATAGATCTATGAAGAGTTGTTAAGATTTTTCAGTTCAGCTTTTTATTTGTTGTTAGGATAGAGTGACAACTGTTATTCTAAGCTCTTTATATGCCAAGCCAAAAACCAGAAGTCTCAATCCTTTTGGTTTATGAATCAGAATAAGAAATGCATTTTACATTGCAACTTAAAACACCTTTTTTTTTTTTTTTTTGAAACGGAGTCTTGCTCTGTATTCCAGGCTGGAGTGCAGAGTGGCACTATCTCAGCTCACTGCAACCTCCGTCTCCCGGGTTCAAGTGATTCTCCTGCCTCAGCCTGCTGAGTAGCTGGGATTACAGGCATGCGCCACCACACCTAGCTAATTTTTGTATATTTAGTAGAGACTGGGTTTCTCCATGTTGGCCAGGCTGGTTTTGAACTCCTGACCTCAGGTGATCTGGCCACCTCGGCCTCCCAAAGTTCTGGGATTACAGGCGTGAGCCACCGTGCCTGACCAAAACACATTTTTTATGTAAAAAAAATTAGAGAGCCATGTAATAGTATTCACCCTTACCTAATGTGACGTACTCTGTAGTTTCTTTTGCTGTGGTGGTGATACTTCAGTGTGGATTTGTCTCCCTGCTCCCTTTTTTTTTCTCTTTTTAAAGAGATGGAGTCTCACTGTGTTGCCCAGGCTGGACTCAAACTTCTCGGCTCAAATGATCCTCCATCCTCGGTCTTCTGAGTAGCTGGGACTACAGGCCCACACCACTGTGCCTGGCTTTCCCTTTTAAAATGCTAGTAACAGGGGTTTGTGGATATGGGTATAATTGCTTGGAATTTGTCACCTATTGTCTGTTATCTGCCTGCTCCTCTGCTGCTCTTAGAATGGAAATAATTATGTTTAAATTATGAAAAGATAATATGTATATTAGTTTCCAGTAGATGTTATAACAAATTACCACAAACTAGGTGGCTTGAAAGAAAAGAAATTTTTTTTATCTCACAGTTTGGGAGGCCAAAAGCCCACAACCAAGGTATTGAAGAGGACCGTATCCTCCTGAGAAGGCTTTCCAGGAGAATCCTTTCCTTGCCTCTTCCAGCTTCTGGTTGCTGCCAGCATTTCTTGACTTGTGGTTACATCACTTCAATCTCTACATCTTTCTTCACATTGCCTTCTCCTCTCTGTGTGTATCTAATCTCCCTTTGCTGCTGTCTTATAAGGACACTTGTGATGGCATTGAGGGCCCGTCTGGATAATCCCCTAATCTCAAAGACCTTAATTTAATCACCATATAAGGTAATATTCACAGCTTCTAAGAATTCGGACATTGATATATCTTTGTGAGCTGTTATGGATTGAACTGAATTTTTATCATGAAGTCTTAACCCCAGGTACCTTAAAATGTGACCTTATTTGGAAACAGGGTCATTGCAGATGGCATTAGTTATTATGAGATCATACTGAAGTAAGGTGGGGCCCTACTCCAATATGACTGGTGTCCTATAAAAAGAGGAAATTGGACATAGACACACAAACATACAGGGAGAACACTGTGTGAAGACTGGATTTACGCTGCACAAGTCAAGGAATGCCAAAGACTGCCAGCAAGCCACCAGAAGCTAGAAGAGGCATGAAACACATTCTCACTGACATCCTTCAGAAGAAACCAACCCTGGTAACACCTCTGGCCTCCAGAACTGAGAAATAATAAAGTTCTGTTTAAGCCACCTGGTATGCTGTATTTTGGCAGGACAGGTCTATACTGGAGGCATTATCGGCCTACCATACTGTGCTTGAAATCTGCAATTGCTATATTGTAGTGAGTTGTTACCTAGAGGTGAGGACTGGAAGTTCCAACCTCTTAGCTCCTGCCTGACACCCATCAGTATGTTTAATGGCCTTTGTATTTATCCTTTCTCTCCTGTCTTCCCCTAGGCTGTTGTAATGTGATATGAAGGTTAATAGGATCCCATTAGCACTTCCTGGTTTGTCTACATTATGATATAATAGAGTGACAGGTTCTATATAATTGGAACAATTTGTTATCATTTTAGACCATAATCAAAAATTGAACATGGGTTTTCCCAAATGTCTCTCATGAGAGACTTAGTGCACACAAATCCCTTGTAAAAATAAAATCAAGGTATTTGATTTGATTTTATTATTTATGTATTCTGCCTGGTATCTCTAACCTTGAGGAAGCCTGGGTTCAGGTTTCCAGAATTTAGTCCATGAATAATTTTCTCAATTCAGTCTCAGACCCTCATAAGCCTTTGTGGGTTCAGTTCAATAAAAAATATTTGAACGGCCAGGCGGTTCAGTTCAATAAAAAATATTTGACCGGCCAGGTGCGGTGGCTCACAGCTGTTATCCCTTGTACTTTGGGAGGCCGAGGCAGGCAGATCACAAGGTCAGGAGTTGGAGGCCAGCCTGGCAAATATGGTGAAACCCTGTCTCTACTAAAAATACAAAAGTTAGCTGAGCATGGTGGCACGCGCTTATAGTCCCAGCTGCTGAGGAGGCTGAGGCAGGAGAATCCCTTGAACCCGGGAGGCAGAGGTAGGTTGCAGTGAGCCGAGATCACACCACTGCACCCCAGCCTGGACAACAGAGTGAGACTCTGTCTCAAAAAAAAAAAAAAAAAAAAGTTGAACGTCTACAATGTGCCATACACCATGCTAGGTACTAGTGACAGAGAGATGTATAAGACATGAAAGTATTCACTGCCTTATAGGGGAGACAGACACATGAAAATGTAATCACATTCTAATATGATAAGTATAATAATATACATATTTGCAAGTACTGAGAATTCTGGTAAACATCAGAGAAGGCTTCCTGGAGGAAATGATGCTTTAACAGGTTTTGAAAGGTAAATAGAAGTTTCCCAGAGAAAGTAGAGAAGAACATTCCATGTATAAGAGAATAGCAGTTGCAAGAGAATGAAACAGCATGATATGTTCAGAAAAAATTCAAGTAGTTTAATACTGTGATGGAGAGCAACAGGAGATGAGATAGGAACAAGACAATTTCCCCAGCTGCTGATGTTCTTCTGTGTTGGATCACTATGACTGTCTATAAGTATGTGGATAAGTGTTACTGTTAGGCAGTGTAGATTCCTTTTTTTTTTTTTTCTTTTTTAGAGACATGGAGACCTGCTCTGTTGCCCAGGCCAGAGTGCAGTGGCACAATCATAGCTTACTGCAGCCTCAAACACCTGGGCTCAAGGGATCCTCCTTTCTCTCTCTTTCTCAGCCTCCCAAGTAGCTGGGACTACAGGCATGTGCCACCATGCTTGGCTAATCTTTAAATTTTTTAAGCGACAGGATTTCAATATATATTGCCCAGGCTTGTCTCAAATTCCTCAGGTGATCCTCCTGCCTCAGCCTTCCAAGTAGCTGGGATTACCAGCATGAGCCACAGTGCTTAGCTGCAGTTTCATTCTTTTCCCCTGCCTGCCCACCTTCTTTTAGTGTAGACCTCTAGTCTGTGGCCAGCATTCTAAAAAATATCACTTATGGTTAAAAAGCAAACATCCAAAATGGAAGTTTTCCATTTGCCTAACTGTGTCAAAATAGCTTATCAGAACTTTCCTGGTTAGACACAAAGATAATCAGATGAATATGTCAACAAATTATGCTAAGAATTCTTTGCTGCATTAAATTAAGATGGCAGGGCAGAATTAGAGCACTCGACCAGTTTATGGTTTATATAGAAGACCTGCCAAACTATTTGAGTCTTTATCGTTGCCTATTTCTTTACCAGGCTGCAACCTCTTCTGTGGTTTCTGAGTCCCTGGGCCCTTAAGCTTTGATAGCTTGTTTAAAACAAAAGCTTAATACTGTATTTTGCAATTTTTTTAAAGTGAGAGAGGGAGAGAGAGAGAAAGAGAGAGAGAGTGTGTGTGCGTAATCTCCTTGTAAACTTGGACCAAGTTTAGAGACGAGTTTAGAGACAGTTTTAGAACCATGCTTTCTTTCTCTCCCCCTCCTAACCTTCCAGTTATATATTTTCTTTTGGCTTGACTATTACAGTACTAAATTGCATAAAGCCTTAAAGATCAGGGCAGTTTTCGTTATTGTGGTTTCGGTACTGACTTGTATGTGCTCTACTCTGAATGCATTGTAAGCATTCAAAATTTTAAAACTCCTGTATTATCAGGAAGTATTTACAGTATTGTTTTTCCACGGTGAAATTTTCAGCAGCTCAAGCCAAACCACAATGTAGTAGGTTCATACTTTTCACTCTGTAACTTTGTCCTTCCCACCCATTTGTGAGATCCAGGGATTGTAACACTTAATGTGTAGCAAATTAGAAGATAAAAGTATTTGATATATTTTTCAAGGATTTTGTACCTCATAACATCCTAATAAGAATTTAGGAAGAGAGATGAGATTGAAAAATAGAAATGTATAATGTCAACAAGAACTTAATAGGGCTGTGTGATAATTATTTTGTTTTAAAAAGAACCTTTTCTTGCTTTGTTAAGAAATAAAGTTATCCCTTTGGGGACTTTAATGTTACCCCAGCTAAGTGGCTACATCTGGAAAGTAGAATACTAAAAGGTCTACCATTAGGCAAGAGCAGTGGAGAAAGCAATTAGCCAAGTAACTGACACAGGACCAGGCCTGGCTGAATTGCTGCTGGGATTTCTCTGCCTGCTAGACACTGGTCCTTTAAAGTGTGTTGAGCATTTAATCCATCCAAGTAAGTAGCTGCCATCTAAGGAAAGATAATGGATCTGTCCTTGTTAATTCTTAAGCATAGTTCCCGAGAGTGCCCTGGAGTTTGATAAAAAGCCAAACAGACCAGACGCGGTGGCTCACGCCTGTAATCCTAGCACTTTGGGAGGCTGAGGCAGGGGGATCACCTGAGATCAGGAGTTCAAGACCGGCCTGGCCAAGATGGAGAAACCCCGTCTCTAATAAAAATACAAAATTAGCTAGGCATGGTGGTACATGCCTGTAATCCCAGCTACTCGGGAGGCTGAGGTAGGAGAATCGCTTGAACCCAGGAGGTAGAGGTTGCTGTGAGCCGAGATCCTGCCATTGCACTCCAGTCTGGGCAACAAGAGTGAAACTCTGTCTCAAAAAAAAAAAAAAAGCCAAACATTAGGTATTTAGGAAGAGGGGCAGTGAGGAACAAGAAAGTGTTATTCCAGGCCAGGGCGTCGTGGCTCATGCCTGTAATCCCAGCACTTAGGGAGGCAGAGGTGGGTGGATCACCTGAAGTCAGGAATTTGAGACCAGCCTGACCAACATGGTGAAACCCCGTCTCTACTAAAAATACAAAAATTCACTGGGTGTGGTGGCACGCACCTGTAGTCCCAGCTGCTTGGGAGGCTGAGGCAGAGAATTGCTTGAACCCGGGAGGCGGAGGCTGCGGTGAGCCAAGGTCATGCCACTGCACTCCAGCCTGGGCAACAGAGCGAGACTCCGTCTCAAAAAAAAAAAAGAAAATATGTTACTCCAATCTGAAACTCCATTCTTTAGTGAGGAGTGATCTTTAACTGCCTCAGTTTCCAAAGCAGCATTATAAGGTGCCACTCTCTTACCATCTTGTTCTTCCCAGAAGCCCAGTGTATAGCCATTGTTTCTAAGGAAACTTGGGGCAATAGGTGATGATGAGATAGAATTTATTTGGTATATTATGTGAAAAAGAAAACAGAATTCTGCACTAAGATGCAACTGATAAATATTCATGAAGATGTAGAATAAAATACTTTCTTGTATATTCCATTTCTAAGTTCGTTAGATAGAAAATGAAGCAGAATCTATACATACTGAAAATCATATATTGGTTAGGAATGGTTTCAGATGCAAATACCTAATAGTAGCTTAAAACTTTGTGAACACGGGCCGGGCACAATGGCTCACACCTGTAATCCCAGCACTTAGGGAGGCAAAGGTGGGTGGATCACGAGGTCAGGAGTTGGAGACTAGCCTGACCAACATGGTGAAACCCTGTCTCTACTAAAAATACAAAAATTAGCTGGGCATGGTGGCACGTGCCTGTAATCCCAGCTACTCAGGAAGTTGAGGCAGGAGAATCGCTTGAACCAGGGAGGCGGAGGTTGCAGTGAGCTGAGATCATGCCATTGCACTCCAGCCTGGGCAACAGAGCAAGACTCAAAACAAACAAAACAAAACTGTGTCAACACTTATAACACAAGGTGTCTAGAATTAGGACTATTTCAGCAGCTAAGCAAGTTTATCAAGGACCTGGGTTCTTTCTCTCTGCTGTACCATTTTTAGCTTTTACCTTTTAATCCTCATGCCTGTTGCTTCACTATCAGAGGATGGGAAAGAAATAAGGGGCAGGTAGCATCAGGAACTCTCTTGTTCTGGCTTTCCCTTTTATAAGGAGACAAAAGCCTTACTCAGAAGTGCCATCCTCTACCCACCCCACGGTGGATTTCATTGTCTTATTGGCCTGAACTGTGTGACAGGTTTAATACCAGCTGCATAGGAAAAAGGAATATCTCGCTTTTCAGCCTTTATAGTGAGAGGCAAGCAAGAGAAAATGGTTGAAAAATGGGTGTTGGGTTAAGAAACCAATAATGTCTTCGTCAAACCTATTGCCCCCTCCCTTTCACTGCCTTACTCTCCCTTCTCCTAAGCAATCCAGTTATACAAGGCATTAATTGACAACAATCTTCTGAGGACTGATAGTTTATAGTTTATAGCTAATATACTTTGGCTGTATCCCCATCTAAATCTCACCTTGAATTGTAATAATCCCCATGTGTTGTGGGAGGGACCTAGTGGGAAGTAAATGAATCATGAGGAGCAGGTTTTTCCCATGCTGCTCTCGTGATAGTGAATAAATCTCACTAGATCTGATGGTTTTATAAAGGGGAGTTCCCCTGCACATACACTTCTTGCCTACCGCCATGTAAGATGTGACTCTGCTTCTCCTTTGCCTTCTGCCATGATTGTGAGACCTCCCCAGCCATGTGGAACTGCGAGTCCATTAAACCTCTTTCCTCTGTAAATTACCCAGTCTTGGGTATGTCGTTATTAGCAGCGTGAGAACAGGCTAATACAATAGCCTTATTGAAATAAGTCATAAGAGTACTATTAAAAAGAGAAGGGGGCCAGACACAGGGCCTCACGCCTGTAATCCCAGCACTTTGGGAAGCTGAGGCAGGTGGATCACTTGAGGTCAGGAGTTCGAGACCAGCCTGGCCAACATGGTGAAACCCCATCTCTACTAAAACTATAAAAATTATCCGGGTGTGGTGGCATACACCTGTAATCCCAGCTGCTCAGGAGGCCGAAACACGAGAATCACTTCAAACCTGGGAGGCAGAAGTTGCAGTGAGCCAAGATCATGCCACTATACTCCAGTCTGGGTGATGAAGTAAGACTCTGTCCCCCCTCCCCCCTAAAAAAAGAGCACGAGAGAAGAGCGAGCAAAGAATTATACTTTGGTTTGACTGTGGTGTTTAGGAATCTCATAGCAGAAACTGAGATGACTAAGACTTTGGCTAAAGTGTATCTATACCTATCATGAGGTTATATTTCTCAATCCCATCAAATAATAAGTAACATTTGAAAACAAACAAAACTAATCTTTTTTAACCCAAACTGATAAGAAATTCTGTTTGCCACCCTCTTTCCTACATTGCCCAGTCCCTGATGGAGTTGGCCTAAATGACCTTTGGAGCTCAGTTTCCTTTTTGCTGTGATTTATTGGGCACCTGCAACTTACTTGGCAAAAGACGTGACCCATGGGGCTCATGAATTTTCACATTTGTCAGGAGGAAGGAACAAGGAACCAAAATAGAAGCAAGTGTTGCCGTATGGCTGAGTACTTAAAACTTAGGATACTTAGAGTAATAGTTATACCATTGGTCTGTATAATGTAAAACAGAGGTATATAATCTTTTGGCTTTCCTGGGCCACATTGGAAGAAGACTTGTCTTGGGCCACATGTAAAAATATACTAACACTAACGATAGCTGATGAACTAAACAAAAACAAAATTGCCCAAAAAATCTGATAATGTTTTAAGAAAGCTTACAGATTTGTGTTGGGCCATGTTGAGAGCCATTCTGGGCTGCATGTGGTCTGCAGGCCGAAGGTTGGACAAGTTTGATGTAGAATAATAATGCATTGATATTAAACCCAGATCATAACAATGAAGACCCAACAACTCCGTGTTGACTATGGGTTTAATATTCTTCTTCTGTTCCCCTCTAACTAGTTTGTTGATTGGATTGTAATATACTTTTCCTTTTGTCAGATACTGGAGTGTACAGTTTTTTAAAGGAGGAATCCAGTGCTTGACACTGTTTGGCACCTGTGAGATGCTCATATTCTCCCTGTAAAATTCAAATAATTGGGACCTTAAAAGAAAATGCTCAGAAAGATGGGGTTACAATTGCCACTAGTGGTTTGGGGAGTGAAGAAGGAACTTAAAAGGGAATGGCTTATAAATTCACATTTTTTTGCACGGGGTATTTTAGTTTAGTTTAGTTTATATTTTGACACAGAGTCTTGCTCTGTCGCCCAGGCTGGAATGTAGTTGTGCGATCTCAGCTCACTGCAACTTCCACCTCCTGGGTTCAAGTGGTTCTTGTGCCTCAGCCACCCAAGTAACTGGGATTATCAGGCATGCACCACCACATCCAGCTAATTTTTATATTTTTAGTAGAGACAGGGTTTTGCCATGTTGGCCATACTGGTCTCAAACTCCTAGCCTCAAATGATCTGCCCACCTCAGCCTCCCAAAGTGCTGGATTACAGGTGTGAGCCACCGCATCTGGCCACACAGGGCATTTTAATTGGTAATAAAATTCAGAGCTGGAATCAGATACCCTAAGAAAGTGAATTAACCCACAAAGACCATGGCACCAGTGTCTTTTCATACAACAGTGATGTAACTCTAGCATACTGTAATTGTCTTAGGTACCTTTCTATAAGAAAGGGAATAAAAAGTATCAAAAAAAAGTAGGGAAGAGGATACACTAATTCTCACTGATTTGAAAAGTGAAATTTACTTTGCAAATGGAGTTGGAAAGCCATCAGATCTTTCTGAAAGTGTGCCATGTTAAGATCTGAGAATACAAGAGTGATAAAGCTTCTCAACATTTACTCTCATGTCACTATATAAAATTGACCTAATCAATGAAGCAAGGATTTATTGAGTACCAAACTGGGCAAGCCCAGAGGTGGGGCAGGTGAGAAGGATAAAAAATAAGTGTGAGACATGTTTTTAACCCTCTAGTAGTTTACAGTCTACTTTGTTTGAGACAGCCTTGTTCTGTTGCCCAGGCTGGAGTGCGATGGTGCAATCTTGGCTCACTGCAACATCTGCCTCCAGTTCAAGTGATCCTCCCACCCCAGCCTTCCTAGTTGGGACTACAGGCACACACCACCACACCTGGCTAATTTTTTTTTTTTTTTTTTTTTTTTTTTTTTATTTTGGTAGAGCTGGGGTTTCACCTTGTTGCCCAGACTGGTCTCAAACTCTTGGGGTCAAGCAGTTCTCCCTCCTCAGCCTCCCAGAGCGCCGGGATTACAAGTGTGAGCCACTGCGCCTCCCATACTGTCTACTTTAAAAAGATAAAACAGGGCTGGGCGCGGTGGCTCAAGCCTGTAATCCCAGCACTTTGGGAGGCCAAGACGGGTGGATCACGAGGTCAGGAGATCGAGACCATCCTGGCTAACACGGTGAAACCCCGTCTCTATTAAGAAATACAAAAAAAAACTAGCCGGGCGAGGTGGCAGGCGCCTGTAGTCCCAGCTACTCGGGAGGCTGAGGCCAGAGAATGGCGTGAACCCGGGAGGCGGAGCTTGCAGTGAGCTGAGATCCAGCCACTGCACTCCAGCCTGGGCGACAGAGCGACACTCCGTCTCAAAAAAAAAAAAAAAAAAAAAAGATAAAAACAGGCCGGGTGCAGTGGCTCACGCCTGTAATCCCAGCACTTTGGGAGGCCGAGGCGGGTGGATCACCTGAGGTCGGGAGTTCGAGACCAGCCTGACCAACATGGAGAAACCCCGTCTCTACTAAAAATACAAAATTAGCTGAGCCTGGTGGCACATGCCTATAATCCCAGCTACTAGGGAGGCTGAGGCAGGAGAATTGCTTGAATCTGGGAGGCGGAGGTTGCAGTGAGCCGAGATCGTGCCATTGCACTCCAGCCTGGGCAACAAGAGTGAAACTCCGCCTCAAAAAAAAAAAGATAAAAACTGAGACCATATAGCCTAAAATTCTATATATATAATTTATAAATAAATTTCCATTTGAATACTATACAAGTTCAAGAAAGATCAATCACTGAAGATTGGAATCATTAGAGAAACTTTCAAAAAGCTATTGGATTTCAACTGCGTCTAGAAAAATGGTAGGATTCCAATAAACGATGGAGAGAGGAATGCATGTCAAGGAACATGGGAATGTGCGTGGTGGCACAAAATTGAAAACAAGTAGGCTTTGCAGATCAGTAAGAGACTGACCCCGGTAGAAAGTGTTAGTAGAAGAATAGGAGAAAATCATAAACAAGGACAAGAGGACAGAAAGGTAATGTATTTTACATTCCTTTAAAATCTCCTTTGGGAATGATTTCAAACCCACCCCACCCCCAGAGTCAAATCCTTCCTAATGATTTAAATCTGCGTTGCTGCCATTTTGTCTTTTTCCTGTTGTTACAATTTTTGAAATTCTATTTGTTTCTTACTCTGATCTTCTTGCATCCTTGCGTTAGGGTATTCTTGGTCCTGTCTGGGCCCAGCCTCTGGTTCTGTAGGAAAAAGTTGGTGTTTAAGGTAGATACCAATTGTCCTTTTGGATATGGACAATGAGATTTGTCCCACCATTGCACACATGGGCGAAAGTTTTTTTGTTTTTTGTTTTTTTTTTGAGATGAAGTCTCGCTCTTGTCCCCCAGGCTGGAGTGCAGTGGCACGATCTCAGCTCACTGCAACATCCGCTTCCCGGGTTCAAGCAATTCTCCTGCCATTGCCTCCCAAGTAGCTGGGATTACAGGTGCGTACCACCACACCCAGCTAATTTTTTTGTTTTTTAAGTAGAGACAGGGTTTCACCATGTTGGCCAGGCTGGTCTCGAATTCGTGACCTCAGGTGATCCACCCACCTCGGCCTCTCAAAGTGCTGGGATTACAGGCGTGAGGCACTGCGCCCGGCCCACATGGGCAAAAGTTTTGTCGGTTGGGGTTTCTTTGTAACACTTTAGTGAGACATGCTAGTTGGCATTTATTCAACAAATATTAAGCACCTACTGTGTACAGATACTTTTCTAGGTGCTTGGGATTTGTCCATAAACAAGCAAATGGAGAGATTCTTGTTCTTGAGGAGCTTACATTCTAGTAGCAGCATGGCAGCTAGACCAACTATCAAATAATATCTCTGCTTTCAAAATTCCTTTTCTTTTTTTTTTTTTTTTTTTTGAGACGGAGTCTCGCTCTGTCGCCCAGGCTAGAGTGCAGTGGCCGGATCTCAGCTCACTGCAAGCTCCGCCTCCCGGGTTCACGCCATTCTCCTGCCTCAGCCTCCCGAGTAGCTGGGACTACAGGCGCCCGCCACCTCGCCCGGCTAGTTTTTTGTATTTTTTTAGTAGAGACGGGGTTTCACCGTGTTAGCCAGGATGGTCTCGATCTCCCGACCTCGTGTCTCGGCCTCCCAAAGTGCTGGGATTACAGGCTTGAGCCACCGCGCCCGGCCTTTTTTTTTTTTTTTTTTTTTTTCGGGGATAAAGGTCTTTATTGAACAACCTTATCTCACTCAGTAACAAAAGAGCAGGAGGCAACAATTCCCCCAGAAGTCTGCAGCCGTGTCCACCCTTGACAGCAGGATGCATGGCCTGCTGATACATCAGCTGCAGTTTAGAGCCCCTGGTGGTCACTTAGAGATCATAATTGGGGTTCTTATACAGTGGACTTATTTGTTAAACTGTCAGAATCTTTAAGATATTCCAACAGCCTTCCCAAAACAGAAAATTCCTCAATCCATAGACAAATGAATTTACCTTAGGTACAGTCTGGTGGGTTGTCCCCGCCCCTCTGTTCAGTTTGTCCTCCTTCATTCCCCTGACACATTTTATCTTTGAGTATTTTGGGGGAAAGTTTTCTGTTCTTGTTTTTCCTCTATAAATTATCTTGCTCACACATGCAGCATATGAGCTACTGTTGCTGTGGTTGTATTTATTTGTTGAACAATCCTGTACTTTGAAATGATTCATTTAAGAGCCATGAAACATTCAAAGTAGGATGTGTGACTCACTTAGCAAACAGCAGCATCTTTCTTTTTCTTATTTATTTATTTATTTATTTATTGCCCATCATTGGCTAAACATCTTGAAGTAGAGAGCAGGAGCCTAGGACTGACCAAGGTAGAAATGAAAGTTATGTTGGCCGGGCGCGGTGGCTCAAGCCTGTAATCCCAGCACTTTGGGAGGCCGAGACGGGCGGATCACGAGGTCAGGAGATCGAGACCATCCTGGCTAACATGGTGAAACCCCGTCTCTATTAAAAAATACAAAAAACTAGCCGGGCAAGGTGGCGGGCGCCTGTAGTCCCAGCTACTCGGGAGGCTGAGGCAGGAGAATGGCGTAAACCCAGGAGGCGGAGCTTGCAGTGAGCTGAGATCCGGCCACTGCGCTCCAGCCTGGGCGACAGAGCGAGACTCCATCTCAAAAAAAAAAAAAAAAAGAAAGTTATGTTTAGTTTGAAGTATGTGTGTATTTAATCTCTTCCTTCTTCTCCCTTTCCCTGCTTTTCCAAACTTAAATGATGTCTGACATTGGGAACAGAAGCACTGCAGTGAGGGTGAGAAGCCTTATTAGGACTTTTACAGATCTTCCAGTTTCTTCTTTCAGAATATGTGATCAATTGAAGTGACCAATTAAACAGTGTTCAAAAAAAAGATCAGTTATTTCTCCCTTCACCTGCTTGGCACCAGTATCACTATATTCTAGAACTTACTCTTCATAATTTTTCTCAAGTTTTCTATGACTTTTTTTTTTTTTTTTTTTTAAAGAGACAGAGTCTCACTTTGTTGACCAGGCTAGAGTGCAATGGTGCTGTCTTCTATGACTTTTTCATACTATTTTCTTTCATCAAAATATGCCCAAGTATATGGGCGCAGATAAACCCAGTTCTTTGGAAGGCTGAGGTGGAATGATTGCTTGAGGTCAAAGTTTGCAATCAGCCTGGGCAACATAGCAACACCCTATGTCTAAAGTAAGCAAAACAATAGCCCATGGTGGTGCCAACCTGTAGTCCCAGCTACTTGGTAGGCTGAGGTGGGAAGATTGCTTGAGCCCAAGAGTTTGAAGTTACAGTGATCTATGATCACATGACTGCACTCCAGCCTGAGCTACAGAGCTACAGAGTGAGACCCTATTTTTAAAAAAAAGAAAAAAGAAAAAAAAAGGCCGGGCGCAGTGGCTCACACCTGTAATCCCAGCACTTTGGGAGGCCAAGGCGGGCAAATGACAAGGTCAGGAGATCAAGACCATCCTGGCTAACTCGGTGAAACCCCGTCTCTACTAAAAATACAAAAAATTAGCCGGGCGTGGTGGCGGGCACCTGTAGTCCCAGCTACTTGGGAGGCTGAGGCAGGAGAATGGCATGAACCCAGGAAGCAGAGCTTGCAGTGAGCCGAGATCAGGCCACTGCACTCCAGCCTGGGCGACAGAGCCAGACTCCGTCTCAAAAAAAAAAAAAAAAAAGCCCCAGTATAGATACTGAACTAAAAGAAGCACTGCCAAACCCAGAAACTTTGGAGAAAAGGGGTAGTTAAGTTTCAGCATAAATTACTTTTCAGACTATCACAAATGTAAACTCGGTTCCTTGTATTATTTCTTGATAGTTTAGGCACTCTGGGCTCATTTCCTAATAACTAAAGAGTTCTGATTGTCTCCTTCACCCAGTCTACTCTTCTAAAACAAGGAAAGGGACATGAATTCATCATAGGTCAGGATATTAAGAGCGTTTTTAAATGTGAGGCAAATCCTCATGAAAACGGGTGCTGTGGTGGCCAAAAGCAACATTTCAGGAATGTATCTGGCTAGGATTTGAGTGCATATTTCAGAGAAATTTCATTGGTCACAATGCTTACCAAGGATTTAGCTTGAAACTGTTACATTCCTAATCCCTCTATGCTTTGCCTGGCTCAAAGTCAAAAGGCAAAAATTTAATTTTACTTTGGCCTTATGTCTCATTTGCGCTGAGCCTTCTTTTCAGGTCTATTCAGTGCTGCTTTTTCAAAATACGTCTAGAGAATAGGTTAAATGAGATTAGGAAAAGAACTGCAGTATGTCTAGGCATTTACTTGTTTAGAATTATCCTGAAAAAAAAAAAAAAAGTTACTTTTTTACTATAATACCCGTCTCTCTTGAAATTTAAAAAAGTAAAGAGGAGGCTGGGCGCGGTGGCTCATGCCTGTAATCCCAGCACTTTGGGAGACCGAGGCAGGTGGATCACGAGGTCAGGAGTTCAAGACCAGTCTGGCCAACATGGTGAAACCCCATCTCTACTAAAAATACAAAAAATTAGCTGGGCATGGTGGCAGGTGCCTGTAATTCCAGCTACTCGGGAGGCTGAGGCAGAAGAATCACTTGAACCTGGAAGGCAGAGGTTGCCGTGAGCAAGGTCACACCATTGCACTCCAGCCTGGGCAGCAAGAGCGAAACTCCATCTCAATAAATAGATATCTAAATAAAATTTTTAAAAAGTAAAGAGGAGGGAACTAGTTGAATATGTGCTGTGTGTCCAAGGTACTGTACTGTTTTATATAATTATTTCATTTAAAAGCTTAAGAAAACGGGTACATGGGAGGCTTCTGTGATGTCTGAAATGTTTCATGTGTTGAACTGGGTAGTGATTACACAGGTATATGCAAATATAAAAATTAAACATTCATTGAGATGTACACTAAAGATTTTTGCATTTTCTTTTTTTTTTTCTTTTTTTTTTTGAGACAGAGTCTCACTCTGTCGCCCAGTCTGGAGCACAGTGGCATGATCTTGGCTCACTGCAACCTCTGCCTCCCAGGTTCAAGCGATTCTCGTGCCTCAGCCTCCCGAGTAGCTGGGACTACAGGAACGTGCCTCCACACCGAGCTAATTTTTGTATTTCTCGTAGAGACAGGATTTCACTGTGTTGGCCAGGCTCGTCTCGATCTCCTGACCTCAAGTGATCTGCCCACCTCTGCCTTCCTAAGTGCTGGGATTAAGGGTGTGAGCCCCTGCACCCAGCCCATTTTCTGTATTTTATACCTCAGTGTTAAAAGGGCCAGGCATGGTGGCTCATGCCTATAATCCCAGCACTTTGGGAGGCTGAGGCAGGAGGACTGCTTTTGAGCCCAGGAATTCAAGATCAGCCTGGGCAACGTAATGGGACTCCCATCTCTAAAAAAAGATAAAAGAAAGAAAAAGAAAAAAAGTAAAAAAATCTTAAGACTTTATTCATTGAGATTTATTCCTTCTTTACAGTTTCCACCATCTGTGTTCTTCAGGCCATTCCTTTTTTTTTTTTTTTTTTAAATAGAGACAAGGTCTGACGATGTTGCCCAGGCTGGTCTTGAACTCTTGGGCTCAAGCCATCCTCCCGCCTCAGCCTCCCAGAGTGTTGGGATAACAGGTGTGAGCCACTGCACCCAGCCCATCCTAACTCTTTACTGAGCTCTATTCATTTAATAAGTTTGTGAGGAGGAAGGATTCTAGATTCTTCTATTATAGAAGGATAGGTGAGAGTAAAACTTACTAAAAATGGAAAGAGTTTTTACCAAAGATGTCCCATGGAAAGTTAACTGTTAATAGGAAACTACTTTCCCTGTCCATTCTGGAGGTAGTATCAGTTTTCAGATTGACTTCCTCATAGTCCTGACATTCTATTTTATGCTTCTTAGTATTTCTTAAATGAAAAGAATCTTCTTTCTCGCTTTTTTTCTTCATAAGGGAGTAAAAATCAAAAGTACCTAAAATTGTTTTGATTAGCTTCTTTTATATTATCTCTTTGTTACTAACAAGGCAGTGCATAAGAATTCCGTTCAGTCTGTTCTCCCAAATACAGTGCCTTCTGTCTCCATCTTCCTAATTTCCCTATCCTAAGTATTTGCAGATCTGGAGTCCATCAGCCATTTTATAAAATGAGGCTGGAAGTTTTTTGCCTGTGCTTTTTTTCTTCCAAGTTCCAGGTCTAAAAACATGTGTTGGCAGTTTGGAAAAGGAAACTAAAAAGCAGCTTTTTTCTATTTCTTTTTGTCTTCCCCTGTTACTCTGTAGCAGGTTTCTCAACAAACACAACTAATATTTTGAGTTATGCAATTCTTTGTTTTGAGAGGCTGTCCTGTGCACCATACAATATTTATGAGCATCTCAGGCCTCTACCTTCTAGAGGCCAGTAGCATCCTCCCAGTTGTGACAAACAAAAATATCTCCAAACATTGTCAGATGTCCCATGGGGGACAGAGTTGCCTCTGGTTGAGAACCACTGCCACATACTATAAACTGCATTTAAAGAAAATGGATTTAGGAGGAAGATTTAAGATTGGTACATGATTAAAATTCCCGTGGGATCTTGGAGCATATTATCTAGATTAGAGCTGTCCAAAAGAAATATAATGCAAACCACAAATGTGAGCCACATATGTAAGTTTTAATTTTCTAGTAGCTACATTAAAAAGTGTAAGTAAACAAGTGAAACTAATTGTAATAATATATTTTATTTAACTTGGTATATCCAAAATAGTATCATTTTGACACGTAATCAACATAAAAATTATTAACAAGATATTTTACTAAGCCTTTGAAATCCAGTGTGTTTTGATTTTCAGTACATTTCAATTCAGACTAGCCACACTGCAAGTACTCAATAGCTATGTGTGGCTAGTCGCTACCATATCGGATAGTGCAGATCTAGATGATCTTAGTCTCCAGATGGGGGTGCAAATTAGTCTTGGCATAAAGGAGAGAAACTGTCCTGATTTTGTATTAAGCCTTCTGCTGCCTTGGAGATGGTTATTATATTTACCCTACAGTGAGGGCGAGTGTGTTCCCTGAGTGAGTGGCTATTTGTCAAAACCTTAGACATAGGTAATGCCAAAGAACAAAGAAAGATCCTTTAAGGGTATTAACAAATGAGGGGCTGGGCACGGTGGCTCACACCTGTAAATCCCCACACTTTTAGAAGCCAAGGCTGGCAGATCACTTGGGCTCAGGAGTTCAAGACCAGCCTGGGCAACATGGTGAAACCCCGTCTCTACAAAAAATACAAACATTGCCCGAACATGGTGGTGCATGCCTGTAGTCCCAGCTACTCGGTAGGCTGGGGTGGGAGGATTGCTTAAGTCTAGAGGGCGGAGGTTGAAGTGAGCCAAGATTGTGCCCCTGCACTCCAGCCTGGGCAACAGAGCAAGACCCTGTCTCAAACAAACAAGAAAACAAACAAATGAGGGAACTAGATTTTTTAATGGGGAGTAATTTAAAAAGGAAATATTTTGGGGAGTCCCTTTACCCATTTTAATTCAAAAGAATATATTTTTACTTAGGTCAAGATTTTTATCACTTAATAACACTTTAGCTATTTTTAGTCAGGCACAATGGTGTGCGCTTATAGTTCCAGCTACTCAGGAAGCTGAGGCAGGAGACTCATTTGAGCCCAGGAGTTCAGGAACAGCCTGGGCAACAAAATGAGATCCCATCTTACTAAAAAATACTATGATAATAATTTTAGCTATTTTAATTGAGAAATTGCTTTCAGAAGGATGATTTCCTAAGCATGAAGTGTATGACTAATCTAGAGAATTTCTTTTTTTCTTATGGGGGTCCATCCCACCCTTCCCTTGCCATAAGTGGGGGCACACCAAGCACCCACAGCCCCCTGGCTTAGGCCCACTCACCCCAGCTGTGGCCAAGGACAGGAGAACTGGGACTCAGTATTCTAGAGAATTTCTAAAGTGTTAACTCTTAATAAATGAGAGAAAATATAAGGACTATGTAAACATAGCCAGATTAGCAATCACTTTGGGGTTTTTTTGTTTTTTTGAGACACAGTCTTGCTTGTGTTGCCCAGAATGGAGTGCAATGGCATGATCTTGGTTCACTGCAACCTCCACCTCCTGGGTTCAAGCCATTCTGCACCTGGCCTGGCGATCACTTTGACAGAAAGCGTCAGTAAACTTTTATTCTCCCTCTAGGCATTTAAGATAAGAATTGTGTTAGAAATAGGTTTCACCATGTTGCCCTGGCTGGTCTCGAACTCCTGCACTCAAGCGATCCACCTGCCTTGGCCTCCCAATGTGCTAGGGTTACAGGCATGCGCCACCATGCCCAGCCTAGAGTAATATTTTTAAATTCATGAAATACATAGGATTACAAAGGAAACTAATGATATTATAATATGGTTTTCAAAAATATATGAGAAAAAGGCCGGGCCACTGCGCCGGCCAACATAAGTACATTTTGAAAACTTACAGCCCTGCATAATCTACTACTTGTCATATCCCCTTAAAATTATATTTTTTGACTGGGTACAGTGACTCACACCTGTAATTCTAGCATTTTGGGAGGCCAAGGTGGGCGGATCACCTGAGGTCGGGAGTTCAAGACCAGCCTGGCCAACATGGTGAAACCCCGTCTCTACTAAAAATACAAAAATTAGCCAAGTGTGGTAGCAGGCACCTGTAATCCTAACTATACAGGAGGCTGAGACAGGAGAATAACTTAAACCTGGGAGGCGGAGGTTGCAGCGAGCCGAGATTGTGACATTGGACTCCAGCCTGGGCAACAAGAGCGAAACTCTGTCTCAAAAAAAAAAAAAAAAAAAAAAAAGGTGTGCTATGGCTCACACCTATAATCCCTGCACTTTGGAAGGCTAAGGCAGGCGGATCACCTGAGGTCGGGAGTTCGAGACCAGCCTGACCAGTATGTAGAAACCCCTTCCCTATCAAAAATACAAAATTAGCCAGGCATGGTGGCGCATGCCTGTAATCCCAGCTACTTGGGATGCTGAAGCAGGAGAATCACTTGAACTCGGGAGACGGAGGTTGCTGTGAGCTGAGATCGCGCCATTGCACCACTGCACTCCAGCCTGGGCAACTGAGCAAGACTCCACCACACACACACACACACACACATATATATATAGTGTGTGTGTGTGTATGTATGTGTGTGTGTATGTATATGTGTGTGTATATATGTATATGTGTGTGTGTATATATGTATATGTGTGTGTGTATATATGTGTATGTACATGTATATATACATACACTATTCCCTCCTTCCCCCAAACTCTCACTTTTTTTTTTTGAAATGGAGTTTCACTGTTGTTGCCCAGGCTGGAGTGCAGTGGCGCAGTCTTGGCTCACTGCAACCTCCTCCTCCCTGTTTCAAGCAATTCTCCTGCCTCAGCCCCAGTGCCCCACGTAGCTAGGAGTATAGACACGTGACACCTTGCCCGGCTAATTCTATATTTTTAGTAGAGATGGGGTTTTACCATGTTGGCCAGTCTGGTCTCGAACTCCTGACCTCAGGTGATCCACCTGCCTCAGCCTCCCAAAGTGCTGGGATTACAAGCATGAGCCACCGCACCTGGCCACTTTTTTCTTACGAAACATCTGTAACTGAAAAAGATGGTGCCTGGAGTTTACCAACAATAGAGAAAACTAAAGTTCTTGGCTAAATTTTACCACATTTTATTCAGTTTTGTCCTAGATCAATCAGAAACCCACTGAGGCTGTCTTTTTTTTTTTTTTTTTTTTTTTTTTAAAAACAGGGTCTTGCTCTGTCGCCCAGGCTGGAGCTCAGTGGTGGGAATCTTGGCTCCCTGCAAACTCCACCTCCCGGGTTCAAGCAATTCTCATGCCTCAGT
The DNA here is from genome assembly GCF_003255815.1 of Theropithecus gelada. Classification (NCBI taxonomy): domain Eukaryota; kingdom Metazoa; phylum Chordata; class Mammalia; order Primates; family Cercopithecidae; genus Theropithecus; species Theropithecus gelada. The sequence continues at coordinate 12,697,358 of NC_037679.1, read as the reverse complement.
CTCCCAAGTAGCTGGGATTACAGGCACCCACCACCATGCCCAGCTAATTTTTGTGTTTTTTGTAGAGATGGGGTTTCGCCATGTTGGTCATGCTGGTCTCAAACTCCTTACCTCAAGTGATCCACCCGCCTAGACCTCCCAAAGTGCTGAGATTACAGGAGTGAGCCACCACTCCTTTTTTGAGAAAGAATCTCACTGGAGTATGGTGATGTAACCACGGCTCGCTACAGCCTCGACCTCCTGGGCTCAAGTGATTTCCCCCACCTCAGCCTCTTGAGTAGCTGGAACTACAGGTGATCATCACCACACCCAGCTAATTTAAAAATTTTCTGTGGCGGGCATGGTGGCTCATGCCTGTAATCCCAGCACTTTGGAAGCCCGAGGTGAGTGTATCACCTGAGGTCAGGAGTTCAAGACCAGCCTGACCAATATGGTGAAACCCCGTCTCTACTGAAAATACAAAAATTGGCCAGGCACAGTGGCTCATGCCTGTAATCCCAGCACTTTGGGAGGCTGAGGCGGGCGGATCACGAGGTCAGGAGATTGAGACCATCTTGGCTAACACGGTGAAACCCTGTCTCTAGTGAAAATACAAAAAAATTAGCCCGGCGTGGTGGCGGGCACCTGTAGTCCCAGCTACTCAGGAGGCTGAGGCAGGAGAATGGAGTGAACCCAGGAGGGAGAGCCTGCAGTGAGCCGAGATCGCGCCACTGCACTCCAGCCTGGGCGACAGAGCAAGACTCTGTCTCAAAAAAAAAAAAAAACTACAAAAATTAACCGGGAATGGTGGCATGCGCCTATAGTCCCAGCTACTCAGGAGGCTGAGACAGGAGAATTGCTTACACCTAGGCAGCAGAGGTTGCAGTGAGTGGAGATTGCGCCACTGCACTCCAGCCTGGGCAACAGAGCAAGACTCCATCTCAAAAATAAATAAATAAATAAAAATAAAAAATGTTTGTATAGAAATAGGGTTTTGCCAGATTACCCAGTCTGGTGTTGAACTCCTGGGCTCAAGCAGTCTGTCCACCTCAGCCTCCCAAAGTGCTGCAATTAAAGGCATGAGCCATCGTGCCCAGCCTAGGATTTTGGATCTTAAATTGGCTTTAGTTGTAAATTCAGGTAAATAAAGTAGTAGAAACAGTTTGGTGTTGCTTTCCTGACAGGTAGAAGCTGGATGGGGCCAACTCCTGTGTATTTTGTTTGCAGTGAAGAAGAGCTGTGGAAAAGAAGGCTAAACGTATAGTATTTGCTGAGAAGTATACACGTGATGAAGAAAGTGAAAAGAGAGGACTAACCAGTCACCATTTTTAGAAGCAAAAAGGCAAATAGAACCATGTTTCAGAGCCTCACTGTGAAGGAGCTGTGGAAAACTGCAGCATCCAGGCTATAACTGTGTTGCAGGCATGTTTTAATGAAGGAATATGGCCAGGAGCCTCAAAGGGACTTTTGAGAATATTATTTTTTTGAATTACGGCTGTTCATCTGTTCCCTTCACTCTCCCCCTTTTAAGAAGGGGTTGGAGCATAAATTATTGTCCAGTAATCCTATTATACTTAGTCATAAACTAGATAGACTTAGCCCACTTTTCTTCATTGTCCTTTCACCCAAATCCCAAACAAATAAAATCTCTATACCATCTCCCTTTCTCTTCCCTCATCCTACCTACAGGCTCCTCCCTACCCCTAAAAAAATATTTTTTGCTGGCATTTTTATTCTACCATTATATAGTCATCAGCATTGTACTGGCCTTTTTATGGCTGATGGAGCCCAGGCGGGCTGCCCGATGAGGGGAGACAGCATTTGGCCGATGGGGCTGGTATGTGCCATTACTGGCCATTGGGCCTTAGTCCTCTACAGCTCCATCCTGGCTCATTAAAACTCTGAGCCAAATAGCCATGCAGGCGCCTGCTGCAGCACTGTAGGGGCCAAGAAGTTAAATGGTTCTCCTAATCCTGCATAATTTATCTCCCTGTTAGCCCCCTCATAAAAGAGTCCAATTCAGCCCTACCATGGAGGGCTTCATTCTCAATTTCCTGTTTTTGTGATGGCCAACTAGTGCCCAGCCCTTCCCTTTTCTCTTTATTATTATTATTATTAAAAATTGTTTCCCTTTGTTCAATACGAGTTTGCCTTAATGTTTTTTTCATTTGGAGCCTCCTATTTGGACCCCACTTCACCAACAATCTGTCCACTTCTGTTGTTTGGACCTGATATTACAGAGCAGTTGGTGGTGTGGTCTTCCCCCTCTCCTCTTCTCCCTGCCCTCCAGCATCCTTTTTTCTCCATCTTTTCTCCTATTCCAGTGTTTTCTCCCTCTTCAGTTCTTCTTTCCAGGGACCAATCTCATTGCAAGATGTTTGGTAGGACATTTTAAAAGGGCACTGAATCAGGTTTTTGTTTTTTCACATCTCCATTTCTGTTTCGTTTCAGAGATTTACAAACGAGGACCACCTGGCAGTTCATAAACACAAGCATGAGATGACATTGAAATTTGGCCCAGCCCGAACTGACTCAGTCATCATTGCAGGTATTTGCTGCCCCAAAAGCCACGTGCCTTGATATCACCAGGCAGTTAAGATTAATACCAGAGACCAGATGTACTGGGAGCTGTACTCCCTTTCTCCCATTAAGAGCCCTTATGTGATCTACATTTAATCAGGAAAAAGGAACACTAAAAGCTCCCAAGTTTCTATTGTACCCTCCACTCTGTTTTTAATAACAAGATTGTGTTCTGTGGTTTTTGAGGGTAGGTGTGTTGAGGTTTCCTCTCAGTTTTTTTCAGTCTAGTACCGTCTTACTTTCTGTTTATTAAGACTTTGAAAGATTTACAGACAAAAGATGCCTTTGACATTTTCCCTACCCACAGCAAAGGGGTGAACAAAAGAATGCAAAAAAAAGCCAACCTAGCCTGGTTGCTTCTCTTCCACTGGGTGTCAGCTTTCCTCCAGCAGGCAGATTGTCAGTTCATAAATTCAACTTCCCTTGTGAACCCAGACACCACTGAGGGCACATTTCCAAAGCTCAAACAAGACATTTAGTCAGTGGGACTTTTCTAAGCCAATTTGGGTGACCTGGAACCTCTCAGCAGTTGTTTTAGATACTGTCTTGCTTGTATATGCCATTCTCAAGGGAGCCCTCTTAGCAACTGCTCTCAAACCAGGCAGCAATTCTGCTGTACCATTTTCAGCCAGACAGACATACAAACCAAAGTGAGCTTTTTCTTTTGATCTATGAGAGGTTCTGATTTACCTCAATCTAAGCAAGCTTAACTCAATATTTAATTCCTAGGGTATTTAGTTGGTGGTTATTACATTAGTTAATAACTCAGATAAGACAGAGTTTCTCTAAGTATTACTGGCCAAAATGCTACCATAGACATGGATAAAGAGAGACAGAACTTCCTCATCATATTTCTATACATGATGAAAGGGACTTGCCACTTGCCTTTACAGGCCTCCTATTCCTCCTTAATTCAGCAGATATTTATTTCATGTCTACTATATACACCAGGCACGTTTGCTAGGAGCTTGTAGATTTGTAATCCTTAGGAAAAGGACATAAATGGGAACACTGTCATCAATGATCCTTAAGAAAACCTGGGGGAAGGTCAGGTGTGGTGGCTCATGCGTGTAATCCCAGTGCTTTGGGAGGCCAAGGCAGGAGGATTGCCTGAGACTGGGAGTTCGAGTCTCTACAAAACATGTTTAAAAATTAGCTAAATGCGGCCGGGCGCGGTGGCTCAAGCCTGTAATCCTAGCACTTTGGGAGGCCGAGACGGGCGGATCACGAGGTCAGGAGATCGAGACCATCCTAGCTAACACGGTGAAACCCCGTCTCTACTAAAAAATACAAAAAAAAACTAGCCGGGCGAGGTGGCGGGCGCCTGTAGTCCCAGCTACTCGGGAGGCTGAGACAGGAGAATGGCGTAAACCCGGGAGGCGGAGCTTGCAGTGAGCTGAGATCTGGCCACTGCACTCTAGCCTGGGCTACAGAGCGAGACTCCGTCTCAAAAAAAAAAAAAAAAAAAAAAAAAAATTAGCTAAATGTGATGATACATGGCTATAGTCCTATCTACTTGGGAGGCTGAGGTGGGAAGATTGCTTGAGCCCAGGAGTTTGAGGTTATAGTGTGCTATGACCATGCTACTGCACTCTGGCCTAGACCACAAAGCAAGACCCTGTCTCTAAAAACAAAAGGGAAACCTGGGGGAAATCTTAGGGAATAGTGGATAGGGTATACATATAGGTAAGACATAATTAATTCAGGGCATATATTCATAAAAAAAATTGTATTTACAGACAAGTATAAGTGAATACTACAAACAATATGAATACTAAATGAGCTAATGTTAAGTAGAATTAATCAGAATAAGTTTATTTGAGAGGTAAATTTGGGGCAAGGTTATAAAGTTGGAGAGGTTATTCCAAATGGGTGGAAGGGTCTACACCAAGTCTCCAGGGGTGGTAAGAGAAGTCGCTCCAGGATGGTCTCAAGGAGAAAACGTGTTCTCCTGTTACTATTTGCTTTCAGTTCTGGAATGCTCATCTTGTTGCACATGACTTCAGCTATCATATATCTATGCTGGTAATTCTCACATCTCCACTTAAGACCTGGTGTGTCATATGTATCCCAGCCCCTTATGTGAACATTTTTACTTGGCTGTCTTTCAAGTCTTTATGTCAGTGACTGAACTTAACCTCCTTGTCTCCTAAACCAGCTCCTTCTCCTTTGTTATTCATTAGTATCTCAAAATCTTGAGTTGTTTTATTCTTCAAATTCTTTCTATTCTATTCCTTCCTATTCTCCCTACCATCACTTTCTTTATGCTTGGATTCCTCTAAAGTCTCCTAGCTGGCCTCCTTGATTAGTCTCTCATTCTAATCCATGTTGCATACATACTATTGAAAAGCCAGTCAAATTCTACTCTTCTAGTCAAGTCAAAAATCTATCATTATTTTCCTATTTTCTCTTTATTTTTATTTATTTATTTATTTATTTTTTGAGATGGGGGTCTCACTCTGTCGCCCAGACTGGGGTACAGTGGTGTGATCCTGGCTCACTGCAACCTCCCCTTCCCAGGCTCAAGCAATTCTCCTGCCTCTGTCTCCTGAGTAGCTGGGATTATAAACGCATGCCACTACCGCTCGGCTGATTTTTGTATTTTTAGTAGAGACGGGGTTTCACCATGTTGGCCAGGCTGGTCTTGAACTCCTGACCTCGAATGATCCACCTGCCTTGGCCTCCCAAAGTGCTGGGATAACAGGCGTGAGCCACCGCCCTGGGCCCTTTTCTCTTTAAAGCTACGTAAGCCTGGACGTGGTGGCTCACACCTGTAATTTCAGCACTTTAGAAGGCTGACGCAAGTGGATCACCTGAGGTCAGGAGTTCGAGACCAGTCTGACTAACATGGTGAAACCCCATCTCTACTAAAAATATAAAATTAGGTGGGCATGGTGGATCACGCCCATAATTCCAGCACTTTGGGAAGCTGAGGCAGGCAGATCACAAGATCAGGAGTTCGAGACAAGCCTGGCCAACATAGTGAAACCCCATCTCTACTAAAAATACAAAAATTAGCCAGACGTGGTGGCAGGCACCTGTAGTCCTAGCTACTCGGCAGGCTGAGGCAGGAGTATCACTTGAACCCAGGAGGCAAAGGTTGCAGTAAGCTGAGATCACACCACTGCACTCCAGCCTGGACAACAGAGCAAGACTCCATCTCAAAAAAACAAAAACAAAAAAATACAAAATTAGCCAGGCATGGTGGTGCACGCCTGTTGTAATCCCAGATACTTGGGAGGCCAAAGAAGGAGAATCGCTTGAATTCAGGAGGCAGAGGTTGCAGTGAGCTGATATTGTGCCATTGTACTCCAGCCTGGGCAAGAAGAGCAAAATTCTGTCTCAAAAAAAAAGAAAAGAAAAGAAAGAAAGAAAGGGCCATTTATACCTGGATTTTCAGGCTCTTCATAACCTAGCACCATGGCATTCACCCAAGTTTTAATTTGTTTTTTTGTTTTGGGGGGTATTTTTTTTTCTTTTTTTTTGAGACGGAGTCTCGCTCTGTCGCTCAGGCTTGAGTGTAGTGGTGTGATCTCGGCTCACTGCAAGCTCCGCTTCCCAGGTTCATGCCATTCTTCTGCCTCAACCTCCTGAGTAGCTGGGACTACAGGTGCCCGCCACCCCTCCCAGCTAATTTTTCTGTATTTTTAGTAGAGACGGGGTTTCACTGTGTTAGCCAGGATGGTCTTGATCTTCTGACCTCATGATCTGCCCACCTCAGCCTCCCAGGGTGCTGGGATTACAGGCATGAGCCACCGTGCCCGGCCATTTTGGTGGGTATTTTTTGGAGACAGAGACTGTTGCTCAGGCTGGAGTGCAGTGGCACAATCATAGCTCACTGCAGCCTCAAACTCTTGGACTCAAGCCATCTTCCCACCTCACCCTCCCCAGTAGCTGGGACTACAGATGTGCACCACCACACCCAGCTAATTATTTTATTTTTTGTAAAGATAGGTTCTAGCTTTGTTCCCCAAGTTGGTCTTGAACTCCTCGCCTCAGGCAGCCCTCTTGCCTCAGCCTTCCAAAGTGCAGGGAGGCGTGAGCCACCATGCCCAGCCAAGTACTTATTTTTGTACACTATGGTGCTTTCCACATATATTAGTTTTATTTCCTCAACTAGAAAGCATTCTCAACTGAGCACTGTGGCTGACACCTATAATCCCAGTACTTTGAGAGGCCCAGGTGGGAGGATCACTTGAGCCCAGGAGTTAGAGGCCATCCTGGGCAACATAGCAAGATCCCATCTCTATAAAAAAATTTAAAATTAGCCAGGTGTGGTGGCATGTGCATGTAGTCCCAGCTACTTGGGAGTCTGAGGCAGGAGAATCACTTGAACCCAGGAGTTCAAGGTTACAGTGAGCTATGATCATGCCACTGCATTCCAACCTGGGTGACAAATGGAGACCTTGTTTCTAAAAAAGAATAAAGAAAGAAGAAAAAAGAAAACGTTCTCTGGGGCCTAGTGACACAGTGGCTCACACCTGTAATCCCAGTGCTTTGGGAGGCACAGGTAAGAGGATTGCTTGAGGCCAGGAGTTCAAGGCCAGCCCTGGGCAACATGAGATCCATCTTAACGAAAACTTTTAAAAATTAGCCTCAGGCTAGGCACAGTGGCTCACGCCTGCAATCCCAGCATTTGGGGAGGCAGAGGCAGGAGGATTGCTTGAGGCCAGGAGTCAGAGAGCATCCTGGGCAACACAATGAGGCCCCCTCTCTACCAAAAAAACATAGCTAGGCATGGTGGCACTTGCCTGTACTCCCAGCTACTCAGGAGGCTGAGGTAGGAGATCACTTGCATTCAGGAGTTCAAGGCTGCAGTGAGCTATGATTGTGCCACTGCCTTCAGCCTGGGTGACGACAGAGTGAGACCCTGTATTTAAAAATACATACATACATACATACATACATAGCTATGATCATACCACTGCACTCCAGCCTGGGTAACAGAGTGAGACTCTGTATCTAAAAATAAATACATCATATATACATACATAAAATTAGCCGAGCATGGTGGTGCACACCTGTAGTCCTAGCTACTTGGGAGGCTGAGACAGAAAGATTGCTTGAGCCCAGGAGTTCAAGGTTTCAGTGAGTTATGATCATGCCATTGCACTCCTGGATGACAGAGCAAGACTGTCTCTTAAAGAAAAAAAGAAAATGGGCAAGTGTGGTGGCTCACACCTGTAATCCCAGCACTTTGGGAGGCTGAGGTGGGCGGATCACTTGAGGTCAGGAGTTCAAGACCATCCTGGTCAACATGATAAAACCCCATCTCTACTAAAAATACAAAAATTAGCCGGGCCTGGTGGTGTACACCTGTAATCCCAGATACTTGGGAGGCTGAGGCAGGAGAATCACTTGATCCCGGGAGGCGGAGGTTGCAGTGAGCCAAAATTGTACCACTGCATCTAGACTAGGTGACAGTCTGAGACTCTGTCTCCATAAAAAAAAAAGAAGGCTGGGTGCGGTGGCTCACGCCTGTAATCCCAGCACTGTGGGAGGCCGAGGCAGGTGGATCATGAGGTCAGGAGATTGAGACCATCATGGCTAACACAGTGAAATCCTGTCTCTACTAAAAATACAAAAAATTAGCCAGGCATGGGGCAGGTACCTGTAGTCCCAGCTACTCAGGAGGCTGAGGCAGGAGAATGGCGTGAACCTGGGAGGCGGAGCTTGCAGTGAACAGAGATCACGCCACTGCACGCCAGCCTGGGCGACAAAGCAAGACTCTGTCTCAAAAAAAAAAAAAAAAAAATCCAGCCTGGGCAACATAGTGAAACCCCATCTCTACAAAAAATACAAAAATTAGTTAGGCATGATGGCGCATACCTGTAGTCCCAGCTACTCAGGAGGCTGTGGTGGGAGGATCACTTGAGCCTGGGAGGCGGAGGCTGCAGTGAGCCGAGATTGTGCCACTGCTCTCCAACCTGGGTGGCAAAGTGAGATCTTGTCTCAAAAAAAGAAAAAGAGGCCTGGTGCGGTGGCTCATGCCTGTAATCCCAGCACTTTGGGAGGCCGAGGCAGGTGGATCACTTGAGGTCAGGAGTTTGAGACCAGCCTGGCCAATGTGGTGAAACCCTGTCTCTACTAAAAATACAAAAAATTGGCTGGGCATGGTGGCATGCACCTGTAATCTCAGCTACTTGGGAGGCTGAGGCAGGAGAATCACATGAACCTGGGAGGTGGAGGTTGCAGTGAGCCAAGATCACACCACTGCACTCCAGCCTGGGAAAGAAAAGAAAACATCATCTTAATTTTCTACAGCCAAAAGCCATGTTTTCTTTTTTCTCTCTCTTTTTTTTTTTTTTTTTTTTTTTAGGCAGATTCTGGTTCTGTCACTATGGTGGACTGCAGTGGCACAATCTTGGCTTACTGCAACCTCTGCCTCCCAGGCTTAAGCCAGTCTCTGAAAAAACTAGGATCACAGGCATGCACCACCACACTGGTTAATTTTTGTTGTGTTTTTTTTTTTTCTTTTTTCTTTTTTTTTGTTTTGAGACGGAGTTTCACTCTTGTTGCCCAAGCTGGAGTTCAGTGGTACAATCTCGGCTCACCGCAACATCTGCCTCCCAGGTTTAAGCAATTCTCCTGCCTCACCCTCCCAAGTAGCCGGGATTATAGGCATGCACCACCATGCCTGGCTAATTTTGTGTTTTTAGTAGAGACAGGGTTTCTCCATGTCGGTCAGGTTGGTCTCAAACTCCCAACCTCAGGTGATCCACTCGCCTTGGCCTCCTATAGCGTTGGGATTACAGGTGTGAGCCACCGCACCAAGCCAATTTTTGTATTTTTTGTAGAGATGGAGTTTCACCATGTTGCCCAGGCTGGTCTTGAACTCCTGAGCTCAAGAGGGGATCTACCTGCCTTGGCCTTCCAAAGTGCCGGGATTGCAGGCCTTAGCCACTGCCCCCAGCCTAAGAGCCATGTCTTAAATCTGGGCAATACTCCTATATTCCTATCCCTTCCCTCCCCCAAACATATACACAAGTATATGCATGTAGCACCAAAACATATAGAAAGTATTCAGTAAAAACTTACTGATTTTTTTGGCTAGGCGCAGTGGCTCACGCCTGTAATCCCAGCACTTTGGGAGGCTGAGGCAAGTGGATCACCTGAGGTCGAGAGTTCGAGACCAGCCTGACCAACATGGAGAAACCCCGTCTCTACTAAAAATACAAAATTAGCTGGGCATAGTGGTGCGTGCCTGTAATCCCAGCTACTCGGGAAGCTGGGTCAGGAGGATCCCTTGAACCCGGGAGGCAGAGGTTGCGGTGAGGCGGAGGTTGCAGTGCGCTGAGATAGCGCCATTGCACTCCAGCCTGGGCAGCAAGAGGGAAACTCTGTGTCAAAACAAAACAAAACAAAAACTTACTGATTTTTTTTAGGATTCGTTAGAGCAGGTTCAGGGTTCTCTGATATATTTTCAGTCTGTTTGTTCACAAACCAGAGCCATTTGAAAGTTAGAGGCCACCTGCAAAGTGAGGAATTAGATTTGACACAGGGGAGCCTTTAAAAAACCAGAAATGAGCCTGAACAGCAGGGCCAGGAGAAGTTTGTTTGAGCCTCATATCAAAGGTCTGAAAGTCCCTCCTCTGCCCTAGCCATGCCCTTAGCTGCCCCCTCCTGTTCCACTTGAGTTGTGATTTTGGGTATGCCCTTATTAAAGTACTCTCTAAGCATAAAGGATGATATTACTTCTACTCACCCAGGGATGGAGGGAAAGTGGCTTTATCATTAGCCAACCAAAGCTGCCAGAGAACCTTTTAAAACTATTTTGAGAAGTAGTGGTAACTTTTCCAAACACTCTGATTCAGAAGAGGTTTTGTTTAAATTTTTTATAAAAATCGTGCTATTTCCATGGAAAGTCCCACTGTACTATTTTCAACTGATCAGGCTGGAAGCGGTGTGTTTTTTTTTTTTTTTTGTATTTTGTTTGTTTGTTTGTTTTGAGACAGAGTCTCACTCTGTTGCCCAGGCTGGAGTGCAGTGGCAGTAATCTCGGCTCACTGCAGCCTCCACCTCCTGGGTTCAAGGGATTCTCCTGCCTCGGCCTCCTGAGTAGCTGGGACTACAGGAGCCTGCCACCATGCCCACCTAATTTTTGTATTTTTTGTAGAGACGCAGTTTCACCATGTTGGCCAGGCTGGTCTCAAACACCTGACGTCAAGTGATACACCCGTCTCAGCCTCCCAAAGTACTGGGATTATAGGCGTGAGCCACTGCGCCCGGCCAAGAAGGGGTGATTTTAACCCCAGGTCTCACTCCTTAAAGTATCATTTAAACATTGTTCTCTATTTTTGTCATTCATTCTAGTGGTTTAGGGTATGAGATGAATCCCTGAAGTAGCATGCCAAGGAAAGCCATCGTAATAGAGTTAGGATCCGTGAACAAGATTCAGGTCTAAAGAAGCAGGATTGGGAGGGAGAAGCTCAAATGTAAAATTCAGGTTGCTTAAAAAGTTCCAATGGTGGCCGGGCGCGGTGGCTCAAGCCTGTAATCCCAGCACTTTGGGAGGCCGAGATGGGCGGATCACGAGGTCAGGAGATCGAGACCATCCTGGCGAACACCGTGAAACCCCATCTCTACTAAAAAATACAAAAAACTAGCCGGGCGAGGTGGCGGGCGCCTGTAGTCCCAGCTACTCGGGAGGCTGAGGCAGGAGAATGGCGTGAACCCGGGAGGCGGAGCTTGCAGTGAGCTGAGATCCGGCCACTGCACTCCAGCCTGGGCTACAGAGCGAGACTCCGTCTCAAAAAAAAAAAAAAAAAAAAAAAAAAGTTCCAATGGTTTACCAAGAGCCTTTCTCTTCCCAAGGGCAGAGGCACAGTGTTGAGGAGAGATTCGTGCAGCCCCTGTGGGCATATTTTGGCTGGCAAAACTAAATCCAAATATCCTGGTTTCGGGAACTTGCTCTGGGCCTAGGTCTCTGTGAAATTAGGTCTATTGTTTGCAGTTTCCTTCTCCAGCTCATGATCTTGCTGTCTTACTCCTCAGCCCCTAGATTTGCGTGGAATCCTTCAGAAGGTAACAGACCATTATTACCTCAGTGACCACTGAAAGACAAGGCACTATTTCTTACTTGGTAGCTTTAGTCAGCAAACTCAACCATCTGATCCTCAGTTTCTTCTCATCAGATTTTAACATCCATCTGCTTTTTCTGCTCACTTCAGACCTAGCTAGCAGGGAGTAAGTTTACAAAAGAAAACATTGCTTAACTATACTTAGTTTTCAAATCTAGAGGTTTCACAAAACTGTGTCACCTGTGTGGGTAGTTTGGTTTGGTTGGAGGTAAACGAGGTAAAACTAGCACTGAGAGAAAAGTGGGTACATGGATAGTCACACAACAAAACGCTGTTCTGTCTTCCCCCTGCTGGCTTTGAGGCAACACAACACAGACACCCTCTGGTGGCCTAGCACCAGCCTTCACCTACTAGAGTTCCATTAAAGCAAATTTGCCCTAACACAAAGACTCTATCTCCAAATCAAAAAGTACAAATGCATTATCTATATACTATTTAATATCAAGTTTTAATTTCAGATCAAAACTAAAACAGTTTCCTTTTCTTTCATGTCTACAGATCAAACTCCTACTCCAACTAGATTCCTGAAGAACTGTGAGGAGGTGGGACTCTTCAATGAACTAGCTAGCTCCTTTGAACATGAATTCAAGAAAGCTGCAGATGAGGATGAGAAAAAGGCAAGAAGCAGGACTGTTGCCAAAAAACTGGTGGTATTCAGACCTAGGCTATTTTCATTGTGCTTTGGGATAATGTTCTTAATTGGTTAAAACACAAAATCATGGGCTTAGTAGAGTAAAACCAGATAGTAGTCACTAATCCCAGTCAGCCATTCAGGTCTTTAGGAGTTCCAGATGATGGATCAGCACAAGTCTGTTGTCACCGAAAATGAGTCCTCTTGTTCTTCCAGAGGAGTATTAGTTTAATAATCTGTTTTTTAAAAAATATTTGTATTATAAATATGTTGAAGATGTTAAAAGGTGATAAATTACTCAGATTTTGTTAGATAACATATTCGTTGCCAAATCCCACTCTTTCCTGAGCTGATCAGACTTCTCAGCTGCACTGTTTTTTTGAATCAGCAAGTCAATAAACATTTATCAAATTTCCACTCTTCTTTGTTTCAGTATATGTGGTTTTTGCGTTTAAGTAGCTTTCTACTATTATTCAAAGTATTAAAGATAAGGATGTTCTCACTGTCTTTCAAAGGAGATCAACCAGGACGGTGAAAGAACTAGAAACTATGTCACTTCAGGAACTTTTTTTTTTTTTTTTTTTTTTTTTTGAGACGGAGTCTCGCTCTGTCGCCCAGGCTGGAATGCAGTGGCGGGATCTCAGCTCACTGCAAGCTCCGCCTCCCGGGTTCACGCCATTCTCCTGCCTCAGCCTCCAGAGTAGCTGGGACTACAGGCGCCCGCCACCTCGCCCGGCTAGTTTTTTGTATTTTTTAGTAGAGACGGGGTTTCACCGGGTTAGCCAGGATGGTCTCGATCTCCTGACCTTGTGATCCGCCCGTCTCGGCCTCCCAAAGTGCTGGGATTACAGGCTTGAGCCACCGCGCCCGGCCTACTTCAGGAACTTTTAAAGAAATCGAGTGGCCAAGTACATTGGCTCATGCCTGTAATCCCAGCACTTTGGGAGGCCAGAGTTTCAGGAGTTCAAGACCAGCCTTGGCAATAGCAGGACCTCCATGTTTACAAAAACAGTTTTAAAGATTCATCAGGCATGGTGGTGCATGCCTGTAGTCCTAGCTACTTGGGAGACTGAAGCAGGAAGACTGCTTGAACCCAGGAGATCAAGGCTGCGGTGAGCTATGATTGCACTACTGTGCTCCAGCCTGGGTGACAGAGTGAGACCCTATGTGTGTGTGTGTGTGTGTGTGTGTGTGTGTGTGTGTGTGTGTATATATATATTTTTTTTTTTTTTGAGACAGACTCTTGCTTTGTTGCCCAGGCTGGAGTGCAGTGGCGCGATCTCAGCTCACTGCAAGCTCCACCTCCCAGGTTCACGCCATTCTCCTGCCTCAGCCTCTCGAGTAGCTGGGACTGTGGGAACCCACCACCACACCCAGATAATTTTTTTGTATTTTTAGTAGAGACGGGGTTTCACCGTATTAGCCAGGATGGTCTCAATCTCCTGACCTCATGATCTGCCCACCTTGGCCTCCCAAAGGGCTGGGATTACAGGTGTGAGCCACTGCGCCTGGTCTGGAGACCCTATCTCTTAAAAAAAAAAAAATGGGCCAGCGCAGTGGCTCATGGCCGTAATCCCAGCACTTTGGGAGACTAAGGCAAGCGGATCACAAGGTCAGGAGTTCAAGACCAGCCTGACCAACATGGTGAAACCCCGTCTCTACTAAAAATACAAAATTTATCCAGGCATGGTGGCACACGCCTGTAATCACAGCTACTCAGGGGGCTGAGACAGGAGAATTGCTTGAACCCGGGAGGCGGAGGTTGCAGTGAGTCGAGATCGTGCCACTGCACTCCAGCCTGGGCGACAGAGTGAGACTTTGTCTCAAAAACAAAGAAAGAAAGAAATTGAGGAAATTTTGGTTGGAAAAGAGATTTAGTGTGAACAAATTGCAGTCTTCAAGAGTATTCATTAAAAGAGGGATTACATTTATTCCATGTGGCCCAAAGGTAGAAGTAGGACCACTAGGTGGAAGCTCTCACAAAACATGTTCAATTATATGTAGGCCACTTAGTAGAGATATTGTACAGGGGATTAAAATGCTGGAATCCCTTCTAATCCTGAGGCACTATGATTCTCTGATTTTAGCCTTTATATAGTCCAGATCCCTAGAGAATCCCTTAGTTTGGAAGACCAGAGGAAATACTCGAAGAAGCAGAGTTGAAGGGAGATAGTTCCCATGGAATAAGGGGCTTGGAGGAAAAAGAAAAATGCAAAGATCAAATTTTACTTTAGAATTAGAATTCTAGGTTATTGGTCACTATTTTATTTTATTTTTTTGAGACGGAGTCTTGCTCTGTTGCCCAGGCTGGAGTGCAGTGGCGTGATCTCGGCTTACTGCAAGCTCCACCTCCTGGGTTCATGCCATTCTCCTGCCTCAGACTCCCGAGTAGCTGGGACTACAGGCGCCCGCCACCACGCCCAGCTAATTTTTTGTATTTTCAGTAGAGACGGGGTTTCACCGTGTTAGCCAGGATGGTCTCGATCTCCTGACCTCGTGATCCGCCCGCCTCGGCCTCCCAAAGTGCTGGGATTATAGGCGTGAGCCACCGCGCCCGGCGATCACTATTTTTAAAATCAAGTCTGTGTTCCTGATTTTCTGGAATCATAAAAGATTCCAATATCTCTATCCCAAAACATATATATAAACACATTAACCTCACAATTGCATGGTATAGTGAGGCATGGGATCCTATCAGAATATAGAATAGCTGGAGCCGCTTTTATTTTTCCCTGTATTTAAGAAGAAGTTCCCCGGGAGCTCTTTCCTTCTAAGAGGGCATAACAGGTAAATCTAGATAGTTACACATGACTTTTCCATCCAGTTTAAGTGGTAAGAAAGCAAGATAGTGTCTTTATCACTGGAGTTATTTCCAAGTTCCATGGATTTCTATGAGTTTCTTTTTATGCTGTCTCCCTCAAACTAACAGAAAGTGGGCTGCACGAGGCATGGTGGTTCATACCTGTGATCCCAGTGCTTAGGGAGGCCACAACGAGAGGATTGCTGGAACTCAGGAGTTCGACACCAGCCTGGGCAGCATGGTGAGACCTATCTCTACAAAAAATTTAAAAACCAGCTGAGTGTGGTAGCACACGCCTATGATCCCGGCTACTTGGGAGGCTGAGCCTAGGAGGTCAAGGCTGCAGTTAGCCATGATTGAACCACTGCACTCCAGCCCGGGCAGTGAAACAACACCCTGTCTTTATTTTATTTTATTTTATTTTATTTTTTTATTTTTTGAAACAGAGTCTCCCTCTGTTACCCCAGCTGGAGTGCAGTGGCGCAGTCTCGGCTCTGCAACTTCCACCTCACAGGTTCAAGCGATTCTCCTGCCTCAGCCTCCCAAGTACCTGGGATTACAGATGCATGCCACTACGCCTGGCTAATTTTTTTGTATTTTTAGTAGAGTCGGGATTTTGCCATGTTGCCCAGGCTGGTCTCCAACTCCTGAGCTCAAGCAATCTGTCCACCTCAGCCTCCTAAAGTGCTGGGATTACAGGCATGAGCCACCGCGCCTGGCCCAGACCGTGTCTTTAAATAAATTAATACAGCGGGGAAACTCAGTAGCATATATTTGTAGTTCTACTTTTTCTTTCTTTTTTTCTTCTTTTTGAGACGGAGTCTGCCTCTGTCATCCAGGGGGAGTGCAGTGGCGCAATCGTGATGGCTCACTGCAACCTCCGCCTCCTGAGTTCAAGTGATTATCCTGCCTCGGCCTCCTAAGTAGCTGGGACTACAGGTCCGTGCCACCATACCTGGCTAATTTTTGTATTTTTAGTAGAGACAGGGTTTCACCATGTTGGCCTGGCTGGTCTTGAACTCTTGACCTCATGATCCACCCACCTCAGCCTCCCAAAGTGCTGGGATTACAAGCATGAGCCACTGCGCCCGGCCTCTTTTTTCTCTTTTTTTTTTTTTGAGACAGAGCCTCACTCTGTTGCCCAGGTTAGAGTGCAGTGGTGCTTGCAACCTCAAACTCCCAGGCTCAAATGATCCTCCCACCTCAGTCCCTGGAGTAACTGGGACTACAGGCACCACCACACCCAGCTAATTTTTGTATTTATTTTTAGAGACAAGGTTTTGCATTGTTGCCCACACTGGTCTTGAATTCCAGGGCTCAAGAGATCCACCAGTCTCAGCTTCCTAAGGTGCTGAGATCACAAGCGTGAGCCACCATACCTGGTCCTGTAGTTCTACTTTCAAATGGCAGAAGTAGCCACAGTCTTCTCATCATTCTTTTTCATTCATTCATTGACAGGATCTTGCTCCGTCTCCTAGGCTAGAGTGCAGTGGTAGAATCATGGCTCACTGCAGCCTCCACCTCTTGAGTTTAAGCAGTTCTTTCACCTCAGCCTCCCAAGTAGGTGGGACTACAGGCACATACCACCATGCCTGACTAATTTATTTTCATAGAAACAGGGTCTCACTATGTTGCCCAGGCTGGTCTCAAAGTCCTGGGCTCAAGCTATCCTCGCACCTCGAATTCCCAAAGTGCTAAGATTACAGGTATGAGCCACCACACCTGGCAAGAGGGTTTTGCTATGTTGCCCAGGCTGATCTAGAATTTCTGGCCTCAGGTGATCCTCCCACCTTGACCTCCCAAAGTGTTGAGATTACAGGCATGAGCCACCACGCTTGGCCTATGAGGGATTTTATACCCAATTTATTATAGGCAAATTCAAGAAAATTAGCATCCCATAAAAAGCTTCAAGTCTTTTTCATTGCCATTTTAGCTCAGTTGACACTTCCGGGAGACTAGTTCATAGTTAGTCAGCCCTTTCCTCACTGGGCATTCCTTGGTGTTTCCTCCTGCCTGTACAGGAGTGGTCTTTACTTCCCCTTAATGAGAAGTACAGGCTTAGTGGAAGAGTCTCCAGAAGCGGAACTTTCCTGAACCACAGCTTTGCTAGGAGATGCCCTAGAGGATTTCAAATCTATGGTTGTATTTACTTAGAGCCTTCTCCTTCCCACTAATCTCTGACTTAAGAGATCTCAGAATTAGCTAAATTGGACCTGACATCTTAGCAATCTAGAAAAAATGAGGCAGAAATGAAGCCACCTTTGCTGTTGCTCACCCTCCTCAGACTGGGGAAAAAGAACCACTACTACCTTCTCTAATGTAGTAGATACCACATTGTCTTTAATTTACTCAGCTAGCTATCAAGAAGGTTTCTGAGGGTTAAGGTAGCAAGGGAAGATCTTGAAACAAGCAGTTGCTTCACCAAGGAGCCTGGGATATGGAATAGATAGAACAAAGGATCCACTTTGTTATGAAACTGAACTGCAATGCCAATGCTCCTGTCTTGGTACAGTGTCAAGGCCGTTATCTCAGATGGTTTATTGTTCCCTACAAGGCCATTTACAGCTCCACAGTTCTGTGAGGTGATTGCATCACTGCCAGGAAAGTGCTCTCTTTCCTTTCTGGTTTTCTCCAGTCTTGCTCCTAAGACTCATTTATTTCACCAATCAGATGATCAGCCTTTCTTTTCTTTGTTACCCCAAAACCCTTATCTGCCTGATACATCCAGTAGCAGAGTTTGGGATGAGATCACCATCAAGCATGGTGAGTTTCCCCGAAAATACCTTTCCTATCTGGTTTGCAGTACTCGAATAGCCAGTTTGTCTTTGTTTGCCTTTGATAATTGGGTAATCTAGTCATCCTTGTTGGCAGAGAAAGTGTTCACAGCTCTCCAGTGGCCAGCAGATTCAGGAATCATTTTGATTTCCTGAAAAATATTATAATATTTGCATGGATTTAAATGACATCTTTTTTTTCAGGTCTTTATAAATATTTGCTTACCATTGGTGAAGCAGGTATTATCTTCATCTTATAGTTGGGGAAACAGAAGCCCTGAGAATTACCAACAAAATGATTTGGCCAGAATTGTACATAAAACATAAGGGGCCCACATTTCTTGGCCAGGCGTGGTAGCTCACACCTGTAATCCCAGCTACTCGGGAGGCTGAGGTGGGAGAATCGCTTGAACTCGGGAGGTGGAGGTTGCAGTGAGCTAAGATCATGCCCATTACACTCTAGCCTGGGCAACAAGATTGAAACTACAGGCCAGGCATGGTGGCTCACGCTTGTAATCCCAGCACTTTGGGAGGCCGAGGCGGGCGGATCACTTGAGGTTGGGAGTTCGAGACCAGCCTGACCATCGTGGAAAAACCCCACCTCTACTAAAAATACAAAATTAGCCGGGCATGGTGGCATGGCTGTAATCCCGGCTGCTGGGGAGGCTGAGGCAGGAGAATCGCTTGAACCCAGGAGGTGGAGGTTGTGGTGAGCTGAGATTGTGCCATTGCACTCCAGCCTGGACAACAAGAGCAAAACTCCATCTCAAAAAAAAAAAAAAAAAGATCGAAACTACGCCTCAAAAAACAAAACAAAACAAACATAAGGGGCCCACATTTATTTGACATGCAGTTCAGTGCTTTGAACAAGAGCTGAACTTCTTAGAAGCATATTCCCTTATCTTAGAAATGGGAAGGTATAGATTCAACCTGAAAGGAATCACAGGGTTAAACTCTGTTCATTTTTCTTTCACAACAGGCTGCTGCTGGGCCCCTTGACATGTCTCTACCTTCCACACCAGACATCAAAATCAAAGAAGAAGAGCCCGTGGAGGTAGACTCATCCCCACCTGATAGCCCTTCCTCTAGTCCCTGTTCCCCACCACTGAAGGAGAAGGTAAATTCTGTACCAAGGGTCATCTCAAATGTTAATTGATAAAGCTTTGATTCATTAATTATATAAATAGTGTGTCCTAACTACTCAGGAGACCAAGATGGTAGAATCACTTGAGCTCAGAAATTCAAGACCAGCCTGGGCAACATGGAGAAAGAAACCCCATCTCCACTTAAAATCCGTAAATTACCTGGGGGTGGTGGAACATGCCTGTAGTTCCAGCTACTCGAGAGGATGAGGTGGGAGGATCACTTAAGCACTGGAAGTCAAGGCTGCAGTGAGCTGTGATTGCTCCACTGCACCCCAGCCTGGGCAACAGAGTGAGACTGTCTCAAGAAAAAAAAAAGTATGTGTTATAGGAGGACTGATTGTATTTAAAGGAATGATATTTAGAAGATTTCTGTAAATTATACCTATTCTTTTTCCCAGCAATTCCATTTATAAGTCTATATAGAAGAGAAATTAGTGCATATGTCTACCAAAAGAAGTATGTTAGAATGTTCATAGCAATTGTATTCTTTTTTATTTATTTTATTTTATTTATTTATTTTTTATTTTTTTGAGACAGAGTCTTGCTCTGTCGCCCAGGCTGGAGTACAATGGCCTGATCTTGGCTCACTGCAACCTCTGCCTCCTAGGTTTGAGCGATTCTCCTGCCTTAGCCTCCCAAGTAGCTGGGACTACAGTTGCATGCCACCACGCCCAGCGAATTTTGTACTTTTAGTAGAGATGGGGTTTCACCACGTTTGTCTTGAACTCCTGACCTCGGGTGATCTGCCCGCCTCGGCCTCCCAAAGTGCTGGGGTTATAGGCATGAGCCACCGTGTTCTGGCCAGCAATTATATTCTTCATAGCCAAAAATCAGCTGGGCACGGTGGCTCATGCCTGTAATCCCAGCACTTTGGGAGGCTGAGGCGGTGGAATCACTTGAGGCCAGGAGTTCGAGACCAGCCTGGCCAACATGGTGAAACCCCGTCTCTACCAAAAATACAAAAATTAGCTAGGTGTGGTGGCGTGTGCCTGTAATCCCAGCTATTCGGGAGGCTGAGATAGGAGAGTTGCTTGAACCCAGGAGGCCGAGGTTTCAGTGAGCCAAGATTGTGCCATTGCACTCCAGCCTGAGTGACAGAGCGAGAGTCTGTCTCAAAAAAAAAAAAAAAGTAAACTGATAATTACACAGCAATGTGAGTGAATCCCACAAACATATCCAACAACAACAAAAAAAGTCATACACAAAAGTACATACTGTATAATTCAAGAAGAGGCAAAACTGTTTGACGATGATAGAACTCAGGATAGAGTTTACCTCCTGTGAAGGAATGATGTGGATTGGAAAGGGACATAGAACTTTATGGGGTGCTGGAAATGGTCTGTATCCTGATTTTACATCTGTAATAAGTCATCTTGTTTTGTTTTTTTTTTTTTCTTTTGAGACATAGTCTCGCTCTGATGCCCAGGCTGGAATGCAATGGTGCAATCTCAGCTCACTGCAATGTCTGCCTCCCAGACTCAAGCAATTCTCTGGCTTCAGCCTCCCAAAGTGCTGGGATTACAGATAGGAGCACCGCACCCAGCCTAAAAGTCATTTTGTTGTTATGACTTTAATGCACATCACTGTATGTTATACTTCAATTAATAAGTGAGAAAGAAAAATTCACATAATTCATAAATGACATCAAACAGTTTAGAAAAAAATGTCATCCTAGAGGGAAGTGATTTAAAGAAAGTATCTACTAGGAGTCTTATTATTCTTTTTAAAGGAAGTACTTTCATGAAGTACTATTTCTAATACATTTATTGAAATATAGTACATGTACAGAAAAGTATATAAATTGTAATTATATAACTTACTGAATTTTCACAAAGTCAATAGCCTGTATAACCAGCACCTAGATCAAAAATATTTTATTAGAACCTCAGAAGCCCCCTCATGCTTCCTCCTCCTTTCAATCTCTGCTGCTCTGCCAGTGGCTATTAATTTTAACATCCACTATGGATAGAGCGTCTATACCTCATGTTACTTCCCTCCAAATTTGGCTTGATAACTTCACAAATCTGTCTTCTCATAAACATTACAACCATCCCATCTCCTCCCCTTTTCTTTTATTTTTTTTTTTTTTGTTTTTGAGACGGAATCTCTCTCTGTCGCCAGGCTGGAATGCAATGGCACCATCTCAGCTCACTGCAACCTCCTCCGCCTCTCTCCTCCCTTTTTCATCAGCAACAAAGTCCTAGAGACTGTCTGGAGATGCTCTCAAGGCCATTATGACCACTGGCAGTCTGAGATCTTAAGAAGTTAACAGTGAGGCCGGGCACGGTGGCTCACGCCTGTAATCCCAGCACTTTGGTAGGCCGAGGCAGGTGAATCACGAGGCCAGGAGTTCAAGACCAGCCTGGCCAAGATGGTGAAACCCCATCTCTACTGAAAATGCAAAAATTAGCTGGGCGTAGTGGTGGGTGCTTATAATCCCAGCTACTCGGGAGGCTGAGGCAGGAGAATCACTTGAACCCGGGAGGCGGAGGTTGCAGTGAGCCAAGATCGTGCCACTGCACTCCAGCTTGGGCGACAAAGCGAGACTCTATCTCAAAAAAAAAAAAAAAAAAAAAAGTTAAAGAAGTTAACAATGAGAGCAGTTTGTTTTATTACAGTATGATCATTATCCAAACTTCTATAGCCCTTTTTTAAGAGGTGTATTGGAGATATTGGGTTGCCTCATCACCAGTATACCTGCCTTTTCCCATTGAAGTTCAGAGGACACTTGGCATCGAGTTTGGAATGAGAATATCTAGATTGTGAAAAATTGTAACAGTCTCTAGAATTTATATGGTACTACAGTGCTGCTTCAAAGATTTCAAGTGATATTCCGACTGTCATCTTATTTATGTAGCCATTGTCTCTGAAGGGGGAGATGGCCAAGAGATCTTAATACAGCATTCCTCCTGAATGGATGAGTGAGTTATGGGTCCCTGATCCTGATGGAATCAGGTCATGATTTAATGAGTGGCCCTAATGCTCTTTCCAATAAATTTGTACTAGATGTTACCATCTATATATTTCCCTATAAGCACACCTTAAAGCATTTTGTGATCTGTTGGTTTCTTCTCTCCAGGAGGTTGCCCCAAAGCCTGTTCTGATATCTACCCCTACACCCACCATTGTACGTCCTGGCTCCCTGCCTCTCCACTTGGGCTATGATCCACTTCATCCAACCCTTCCCTCCCCAACCTCTGTCATCACACAGGCTCCACCATCCAACAGGCAAATGGGGTAAGTACAGAGAGCAGGGAGAAATAGTGAAGGCTGCATTTCTTTCCATTACATGAAACTATTTGATAAAACTGAGACAGTTTTTCAGTACTCAAGGAAAATAAGTCACTGAGATTATCTCTCAAAATAAAATTTTTCCCCGTAAACAGAATCTTCTTTACCTTTTTAATAGACAAGCAAAATATTTATTTGGGGGTAATACTTTCTTAATTTAAGGGTAATACTTCTTTAATCTAAAAAGAGGAGCTCTTAAAACATTAGAAGTTCATTATGGTATGGAAACCACACCCTATAGAAGTCTGTTGGGGTACTGCTGAATGAAACACTGAAACCCATTAAGTCTCCTCAGTTCCAGTTAGGGTTCTTGGTCTTTGCCATCTCTAATTTTATTTGTCTGTGTGTTTTCACTCCTGGCACGGTACCCATGGGTTAAGAGGCTGTTGTCAGGATTCAGATTCTTAGAGCTTATTGTTCTCTGGACCCAGTAGGAAAAATAAAAAGAGACAGCTTCTTTTTGGGGCAGGGTAGAGCAAGCCATGGAAAGGAACAAGAGAAACATTCAGATTTGGCCATCATGTGACCTAATCAGTTTTGCAAAATGACAACTTTGATCCAACTCCCCCTTTCCCAAGGCTAGCCAGTGGTAGGGATGTTTAATTGTTCTAAACCCTTTAATAGGATTAGCTTTCTACTATTTGAGTTTGCTTAATTTGCAAAGTATAAAGATGTTGCCATTTTTCTCCATCTATAAGGTAAGTTGAATAGGATTCCCTGCCTTCCCACATGAGGGTGTCAAGATTTTTACCATGCTGCCTTATACCTTCGCTAACTAGAGAAGACTGGAAAATCTTCTGTAATTATAGGAGGTAGATCCATGGACAAAAGGTCTATGTTATGAGCATTTCACTTCATGTCTCCTCTAGGTCTCCCACTGGCTCCCTCCCTCTTGTCATGCATCTTGCTAATGGACAGACCATGCCTGTGCTGCCAGGGCCTCCAGTACAGATGCCGTCTGTTATATCGGTGAGCTCTGTAGTTGGGGCAGCCAACCCTACCAACATGGTAATCCTTCCCTTCCACCTGAATGATCATAAAACACACATAAGCCCCAGGGAAATGTGGGCTCTGATCTATATTAGTTGAGCATGGCAGCCTGCCTAAACTCTTCGCTAACCTCTGCCAATCCAGCACTATGGAACACTAGATAAAGACTCATCTGGACAATTGGCTCCTAGTCTAGGAATTGATCTTGCCAGCCCACTGATTAGTTGCTTTCACTTGGCACGTAGCACCTCCCAAATTGCCCAACATTTTCCTCAAGATAACAGCCCCAACCCTTCCCACAGAAATTCTCCCAACACTGAAGGATTAAATTCCCTACTCTGTAGTGCTCCATGGAGCACCATGGTGCTCCATGGGGAAAGGTATTTCCCAGGCTGTCCCTGCATGCCCTATGGGCACATTGCACACAACAGGCCCTGATGTGCCAACCTCAAAAGCACTTCATTTTAGGGAAACTGTTGCCCCACTGATAGTATTATGTTCCCTTCTGGGGTTTTTTTTTCCCCTTCTCTCGATCCAGCTGGCCAGACCTGTGTCCATGGTGCCCAACATTCCTGGTATCCCTGGCCCACCAGTTAACAGCAGTGGCTCCATTTCTCCCTCTGGCCACCCTATACCATCAGAAGCCAAGATGGTGAGTACATCTCAGCCTAGGGCAATGTTGGCCTTTCTGAAAGAAGTGAGTGATATCAGCCTAGGTCTTTCAAGTGAGCCAAGCAAAGGAACCTTCTGGGACTTGCAAAGCTAAGGACTCCCTGCTGTGGGGTCTGGAAAAGAAAAGACTCTGATTCATAGCTCCCATCTCCTCTCCTCACCTTTAGAGCCTGGTACATAGACCATGGCAGTGAAAAGAGGCAGCACAGATTGTTTGGAATGGAACACTTGCCGTTTTAGTTTTAGGGGTGACAGATGGAGGGTGGGTGAGTGGGCAGGGGAGCTGGCCAAGAGGTGAATAGCTGCGTAACCAGCATTTGGCCAGGCTCCAGAGGAGAGCTTTCATCTGGACACTATTGTTTTAACAACCCCCAGCCCCCAACTGTGCCCAGGATGATAGCCAGGGAACAGAGTAGGCATTTTAGGGATCCAGGTGCACATTTTCTCTGCCTGTCATTTTCTCTTAATTCCTCTGTTAAGGGAGAACTAGAGTGGAAATTTTAGCTATCTATAAGGTCAGTAATAAAATCTAAGGCCACTCTTCTCATCCTAGATAGAATCTCATCCTTAACAAGCGTTTTTTCTTATCTTTGCCTGCAGAGACTGAAAGCCACCCTAACTCACCAAGTCTCCTCAATCAATGGTGGTTGTGGAATGGTGGTGGGTACTGCCAGCACCATGGTGACAGCCCGCCCAGAGCAGAGCCAGATCCTCATCCAGCACCCTGATGCCCCATCCCCTGCCCAGCCACAGGTCAGTGGCTCTTACTCTTTATGTCATATCTTTATGACGTATCTTTATGTCATATCGTTTTTCAGGGAGCAGAAAATTAGAGAAGAATGGACTTCAGCTTTCTGGGTTTCTTCCTGCTTGCTTTGGTTCTTGATGGCAGTTTGACTACAGCAAAACGTACCATTCTTTTTATTATTTATTTATTTTTATTTTAACTGAGACCATCATTTAATAGCAAAAACACACCATTCTTTATTCACCCTTGTGTTAGACTTTCATACAAACAGACTGAGTAATGTAGAACTGTTGCGGCAGCAGCCTCGCTTTTTTTTTTTTTTTTTGAGACGGAGACTGGCTCTGTCTCCCAGGCTGGAGTGCAGTGGCACGATCTCGGCTCACTGCAAGCTCCACCTCCCGGGTTCACGCCATTCCCCTGCCTCAGCCTCCCGAGTAGCTGGGACTACAGGTGCCCGCCATGACGTCTGGCTAATTCTTTTTTGTATTTTTAGTAGAGCGGAGTTTCACCGTGTTAGCCAGGATGGTCTCGATCTCCTGACCTCGTGATCCGCCCACCTTGGCCTCCCAAAGTGCTGGGATTTCAGGCGTGAGCCCCTGCACCCAGCCGCTTTTTTTTTTTTTTTTTTTTTTGAGACAGGGTTTTGCTCTTGTTGCCTAGGCTGGAGTGCAGTGGCGCAATCTCAGTTCACTGCAACCTCTGGCTCCCAGGTTCAAGGGATTCTCCTGCCTCAGCCTCCTGAGTAGCCGGGATTACAAGCACCCACCACCATGCCCGGCTAATTTTTTGTATTTTTAGTGGAGTCAGGGTTTCACCATGTTGGCCAGGCCGATCTCGAACTCCTGACCTGAGGTGATCCACCTGCCTCAGCCTCCCAGAGTGCTGGGATTCCAGGTGTGAGCCACCATGCCCAGCCCCATTTTTTCCATATGTGAGTCATGGTTTAGTGTATCTGCAGAATCCTCTAAAATAAGACACAGACTTACTTCAAGCCACACACTAAACAAAAGAGGCTCCCCTAGTCTCTTTCCCATCTATTAAGTCTTTTTTTTTTTTTTTTTTTTTTTTTTTTGAGACGGAGTCTCGCTGTGTCGCCCAGGCTGGAGTGCAGTGGCCGGATCTCGGCTCACTACAAGCTCCGCCTCCCGGGTTTACGCCATTCTCCTGCCTCAGCCTCCCGAGTAGCTGTGACTACAGGTGCCCACCACCACACCGGGCTAATTTTTTGTATTTTTAGTAGAGACGGGGTTTCTCCGTGTTAGCCAGGATGATCTCGATCTCCTGACCTCGTGATCCGCCCGTCTCGGCCTCCCAAAGTGCTGGGATTACAGGCTTGAGCCACCGCGCCCAGCCTATTAAGTCTTAAAAAGTAGTAACTTACCTGATAAGATTTTACAACAAAAACCATAACAATTTATTAATGAAATGTGATGTTATAGTACAAAGATACCTCAATAAAAAATAGGCCAGGTGAAGTGGCTCACACCTGTAATCCCAGCACTTTGGGAGGCTGAGGCAGATGGATCTCCTGAGGTCAGGAGATCAAGACCAGCCTGGCCAACATGGCAAAACCCTGTCTCTACTAGATATACAAAAAATTAGCTGGGCATGGTGATGCGTGCCTGTAGTCCCAGCTACTCAGGAGGCTGAGGCAGGAGAATCGCTTGAACCTAGGAGGTGGAGGTTGCAGTGAGCTGAGATCGCTCCACTATGCTCCAGCCTGGACGATAGAGTGAGACTTTGTCTGGAAAGAAACAAACTAACGACAACAACAACAACAAAAAAAACGAGACACACACCAAAAAACACCTCATTACCAATTAAATCCCTTTTTATCACAGAGAAACTAAAATCCTAAAAAAGGCAGAGGGGGTCCCATTTAGTTACCCATTTCTCTTCTCAAGGAGGTCTCAGTTTTAACAAGATTCTTTGGAAACTGAATAGTCCTCAGTTTTCATATCATCTGCACTGGACAGGTGACAGCACCTGAGATTGGTTTCTAGAATTATACCCTTTGCCTGGCCCCTCTTTTCCTGATGTCACCACCTGCTTCATCAGTTACTGCCACATGTCCAAACATTTCATGGCCATATGCTACGGTAAAGCTTGGCCAACAACAAAAGCTTTCATTTGAGTTTTTCTGTTGGAAGCTAAGCCTGCCTACCCTCCTGTAACCCCACTGAAGCCAGTCCTGAAGATGGCAAAGCAGTAGCCCCCTTGCCTGAGTTGTGCTGCCTTCTCTCTTGGGGAAATGACATAGCTTCCTTTTTAGTGTTACTTGTTTGTTTTTTAAATTTTTATTATAAATAGGCCAGGCACGGTGGCTCACGCCTATAATCCCAGCACTTTGGGAGGCTGAGGTGGGCGGATCACAAGGTCAGGATTCGAGACCAGCCTGACCAACAAGGTGAAACCCATCTCTACTAAAAAAAATACAAAAATTAGCCAGGCCTGGTGGCGCACACCTGTAATCCCAGCTACTCAGGAGGCTGAGGCAGAAGAATCACTTGAGCCTGGGCGGTGGAGGCTGCAGTGAGCCAAGATCATGCCACTGCACTCCAACCTGGGCTACAGAGCAAGACTCCGTCTCAAAAAAAAAAAAAGAAAAAAAAAAAAAAAAATATATATATATATATATTATAAATAATAGTAGCGGGCTAGGCACGGTGGCTCACACCTGTAATCCCAGCACTTTGGGAGGCCAAGGTGGGTGGATCACCTGAGGTCAGGAGTTCTAAACCAGCCTGACCAACATGGGGAAACCTACCTCTACTAAAAATACAAAAAAAATTAGCCAGGCATGGTGGCACATGCCTGTAATCCCAGCTACTCAGGAGGCCAAGGCATGAGAATCACTTGAACCCAGGAGGTAGAGGTTGTGGTGAGCCCAGATCACACCACTGCACTCCAGCCTGGGCAACAAGAGCGAAACTCCATCTCAATAAATAAATAAATAAATAAATAAATAAATAAATAAATAAAAGTAGAAACAGGGTCTTATTATGTTGCCCAGGCTGGTCATGAGCTACTGTACCTGAAGCCAGTCCTGAATATGGTAACATGGACTGGCTTGGAACATTCCAGCTTCCTCTTTTTTTTTTTTTTTTTTTTTTTTTAATAATTTTAAAAGAGATGGAGTTTCACCATGTTGCCCAGGCTGGTCTCATACTCCTCAAGTAGTCCTCCTGCCTCAGCCTCCCAAAGTGCCAGGATTATAGGCCCTAGCCACCATGCTCAGCCCCAGTTTCCTTTTTAATCAACACTGATTCCTTTCCTTGTCATTCTTCCCCTCTTTCTCTTGGCCTAGTCTTTCACCTCCATTCCCTGCATGACTTACTGAATTGCCTATGACAGAATAGGAACCTTTCCTTTCCCCTGTCCTCCTAAAGAACTAATTTTTTCTTTTTTTTTTTAAGATGGAGTCTTGCTCTGTCGCCCAGGCTGAAGTGCAGTGGCACGATCTCAGCTCACCGCAACCTCCGCCTCCCTGGTTCAAGTGATTTTCCTGCCTCAGCCTCCCGAGTAGCTGGGATTACAGGCACCTGCCATCATGCCCTGCTAATTTTTGTATTTTCAGTAGAGATGGGGTTTCACCATGTTGGCCAGGCTGGTCTCGAACTCCTGACATCAGGTGATCCACCTGCCTTGGCCTCCCAAAGTGCTGAGATTACAGGCATGAGCCACTGCGCCTGGCCAATTTTTTGTATTTTAGTAGAGATGGGGTTTCACTGTGTCACCCAGGCTGGTCTCAAACTCTTGAACTCAGGCTATCCGCCCACCTTGGCCTCCCAAAGTGCTGGGATTACAGGCATGAGCTACTGTACCCGGCCATGAAGGACTAATCTTTACATATGCTCCAGTCAGTTAAAGATAAAGAAGAAGCCGAAATTCTCAGGAGAATTATTGTAAATTTCTTATACAAAGAGAAGCAGTGACCCAAGGCCTCTAGTTCATTAAATTGAGTTGGAAAGTTCTTCTCCATTTTTTTTATTTTGGGAGAGATAATATTAGTCTGAATTTTAAAAAATTATTTATTGGCCAGGCAGGTGGCTCACGCCTGTAATCCCAGCACTTTGGGAGGCTGAGGCGGGTGGATCACGAGGTCAGGAGATCGAGACCATCCTGGCTGACACAGTGAAACCCCGTCTCTACTAAAAATACAAGAAATGAGCCGGGCATGGTGGCAGGCGCCTGTAGTCCCAGCTACTCAGGAGACTGAGGCAGGAGAATAGCTTGAACCCGGGAGGTTGAGGTTACAGTGAGCACCACTGTACTCCAGCCTGAGCACCACTGCACTCCAGCCTGAGCGACACAGCAAGTCTCCATCTCAAAAAAAAAATCATTTCTTAATTATCTATATTAATAGAGAACATAATTCAGTATGGCCTAGAGTAGAGTACGAGATTCTTTTTTTTTTTTTTTGACAGAGTCTCACCCTGTCACTCTGGCTGGAGTGCAGTGGTGTGATCTTGGCTCACTGCAACCTCCATCCTGGTCTAAGCCATGCCTCAGCCTCCCAAGTAGCCGGGATTACAGGTGCGCACAACCACTCTCAGCTGATTTTTATATTTTTAATAGAGGTGGGATTTCACCATGTTGGCCAGGCTAGTCTTGAACTCATGGCCTCAAGTGACCACCTGCCTTGGCCTACCAAAGTGCTGGGATTACAGGCGTGAACCACCATGCCCAGCATCTTTTTTTTGTTTTTGAGTCAGGTTCTTGCTCTGTTGCACAGGCTGGAGTGCAATGAGACAATCATGGCTCACTTGCAGCCTCAATCTTCTGTGCTCAAATGATCCTCCCACTTCAGCCTCCTAAGAAGCTGGAATGACAGGAATGCATCACCATGCCCAGCTAATTTTATTTATTTGTAGAAATGGATCTCACTGTGTTGCCCAGGCTGGTCTCAAACTGCTGGGCTCCAGTGATCCTCCCAACCTCGGCCTCCCAAAGTTCTGGGATTACAGGCATAAGCCACTGCACCTGACCTCACATGTAACTTTTTTATTTTTTACTTTTTTTGAAATGGAGTCTTGCTCTGTTGCCCAGGCTGGAGTGCAGTGGCGCAGTCTCAGCTCACTGCAACTTCCACATCCCGGGTTCAAGCGATTCTCCTGCCTCAGCCCTCCCGAGTAGCTGGGATTACAGGCGCCTGCCACCACACCTGGCTAATTTTTGTATTTTTAGTAGAGACGGAGTTTTGCCATGTTGGCCAGGCTGGTCTCGAACTCCTGACCTCAGGTGATCCACCCGCCTCAGCCTCCCAAAGTATTGGGATTACAGTCATGAGCCACCGCATCTGGCCACATATAACTTTTGACTCCCCAAAAACTATACTAATAGTCTACTGTTGACCAGAAGCCATCCCAATAACGTACAGTTGTTTTAACACACATTTTGTATATGTATTATCTACTGTATTCCTACAATAAAGGATGCTAGAGAAAAGAAAATATTAAGAAAATCATAAGGAAGAGACAATATGTTTACTATTCATTAAAGCAGAAATGGAGTATCATACAAGTCATCATCCTCCTCATCATCTTCGCTTTGAGGAGGAGGAGGAGGAAGGCTTGGTCTTGCTGTCTTAGTGAAGGCAGAGGCAGAAGAGGTGGAGAAGTTGGAAGGGGGGCCGGAGAAACAGGCACACTTGATATAACTTTTTTTTTTTTGAGAAGGCATTTCACTCTTGTTACCCAGGCTGAAGTGCAATGGCTCGATCTTGGCTCACTGCAGCCTCCACCTCACAGGTTCAAGCAATTCTCCTGCCTGAGCCTCCCGAGTAGCTGGGATTACAGGCATGTGCCACCACACCTGGCTAATTTTGTATTTTTAGTAGAGATGGGGTTTCTCCATGTTGGTCAGGCTGGTCTCGAACTCCCGACCTCAAGTGATCCGCCTGCCTCGGCCCCCCAAAGTGCTGGGATTACAGGCATGAGCCACCGTGCCCAGCTGGTCGGTATAACTTATTTTTTTAAATCTGCATTTAAGTGGACCTTTGCAGCTCAAGCCTGTGTTCAAGGGTGAACTTTTTTCCACAGATGGTTGACCTTTCTACATTTAAAAAAATTTTTGGCTTCTGTTATAAAATTGGCCTTTCTTCTCCAAGTGCATTCCAACTAACAGAAAGGGATGATCTAAAAGTGCTTTAGTGACAAGGGACTTCAGCCTGAACTTTAAAAACAAAAGACAGTCCTGTATCACCAATTTGTAAGTGATTAAACATTTTTTGTTTGTAAACAAAAGTGGGGGGTTGTTCTTAAGGATGATTAATAACTGATTATAAATAAAAATAATATGCTTATCTGTATCTCCCCATAATAACTCACATGTCACTGGTAATGAAATGGATGAGAACATTTGTCTCCATTTCTGAAACCTGTAATAGTATGCAATTGTTTTTACATGTCACTTGTCCAAATCAGTGATTCTCAAACTTTTTTATTTCACAGTCTTCTAAAAGTTCCCCTAATATCCTCCCCCAATTCTGATTCCCCTGCCTATAAGATTCCCTTTTGTTTTGTTTTGTTTTGTTTTTTGAGATGGCGTTTCACTCTTGTTGCCCAGGCTGGAGTGCAATGGCATGATCTCAGCTCACTGCAACCTCTGCCTCCTGGGCTCAAGCAATTCTCCTGCCTCAGCCTCCGAAGTAGCTGGGATTACAGGCATACGCCACCACGCCCGGCTAATTTTGTATTTTTAGTAGAGATGAGGTTTCACCATGTTAGCCAGGCTGGTCTTGAATTCCTGACCTCAGGTAATCTGCCTGCCTCGGCCTCCCAAAGTGCTGGGATTACAGGCGTGAGCCAACCGTGCCAGTCAAGATTCCCTATTATTAAGAAACAAAAAATAACCGTAGTTTCATTTGTCTCTCTGTCTTAGAAATAATCAGAGTTTCCAAATGAACTGTAGTTTGTCTAAGTATGAGACTGAGAAGATTGGAAGGAAATAGGAGGCAAAATTGAGGACTCCTACATAAGAGAAGCTCGGGGACATAGTAATGAGACTTGCTGTGGTTACCAGAGGCTGGTACATCCTTTTACCAGGTCTTACTACTCTACCTAACATCAGGTGTGATTTGGAAAGGATTAATGTTCTCATCAGGTAACGTCTCTTCCTTCCTGGGCACCAGGTCTCACCAGCCCAGCCCACCCCTAGTACTGGGGGGCGACGGAGGCGCACAGTGGATGAAGATCCAGATGAGCGACGGCAGCGCTTTCTGGAGCGCAACCGGGCTGCGGCCTCCCGCTGCCGCCAAAAGCGAAAGCTTTGGGTATCCTCTCTAGAGAAGAAGGCCGAAGAACTCACTTCTCAGAACATTCAGCTGAGTGTGAGTGGATGCTTACTGGAATTGTTGAAAATCCAGAAAGTGGAATGGAATCAGAAAAAGTGGTACAATTTGATAAAAGATGGTAATTCTCTAATTAGGACAGATCTAGAAGTTGTTCCAGGAAGAATCTCTTAACAGTAAGAGTTGAAATCTCTTTCATAGGGATTGGTGAAGGCACTCATCATCTACCCCCAAATCTCCTGCTAGAGTCATCCATAAACGCGTTTGGATGAAGGAATTAGATTAAGCACCCCAGGGTGCTCTTTTAAATCATCTGTAGAATCTGACTGGGGTCATGAAAACCCAAAGGGAAATGTGTTTGCCCTAGATGATGCAGCTTAATAAAAGAAAAAAAGTGCTACAAGGACAAATAGAATAACTATAATCTATAATCCATACATTCTCTTGAATGTTATTTTTCCTTCTGATTAAAATATTTAATTTAAAAAGCAATATATAAATACATTTGTATTATAAAATATACACACAAATGTATAGAATAGAAGCAAAGTCTCTCTTTAATCTGCCTTTTCTAGTCCCGTTCTCTTTCCTGTAGATACATTTAATATGTACCTTCCAGATAGATTCATATTCATAAATATTTTTTATTTATAGTTTTTATGTAGGGCTGGAAGGGTTGTGTGCTTGTTTTTAAGATTAACAGGTTAACAGTATTTCCCGGAGATCTAGCCATGGGTGTGGGAGATCTACCTCATTCTTTTTAATAGCTGTATAGTAGTATATTCTGTAGTGTAGTGATGTTATAAGGTATGGATATTGATACTGCTCTAATTTTTTGCTAGAACAACGTTGCAGTGAACATTGCATGCACCTGAGTAAACAGTTCTGTTACGTAGATTCCTAGAAGTAGGCCTTCTTAGTCAAAGAGCATGTGTATTATTAATTTCAGTATAATCATATTTATCTTAAATAGGAGTAATTTTTCCATTATAAATCCTGACTTTTCACTGTCAGCAACTCCTGTCATTGAATTCATGACTATACTGGCCCTGGGCCCTGTGAAAACTTGCTGGATGAGGAGTCTTGTCCCAATTCAGGGGAGAAAATCGAGGCAATATTCTCTCCTTCCTTTGGGAACAGCCACTGAGGGTGCAAGAATAGAGGATGAATTTTCTTGATACTCTTTTCTTCCCTCCCTCCTCAGAATGAAGTCACATTACTACGCAATGAGGTGGCCCAGTTAAAACAGCTACTATTAGCTCATAAAGACTGCCCAGTCACTGCACTACAGAAAAAGACTCAAGGCTATTTAGGTGAGTGGCACACAACCTAAGTTCAGTCAGTCAGTAAACTGCATGTCCTGAGTGTCTCAACTGTTTATAATTTTGTAACTCCATTCTGAATGTTCTGGGGACCCCACACTGATGAGTGAGTAGCCCTTGTGGAGCAACCAGACCTAGAAAAAAATTGTTTTTGACAACAATATAGAGTTATCCTAATTATCTGTTATAGTTGGGGGTTAAAGGATAGCAGTATTTACTGGGTGCATATTTTGTGTTAGGCGTGCTACAGTGTTCCCAAATCTCTCATGAATTGGATATTACCTACATTTATATGTGAGAAAACTGCACTCAGATTAGGTCATTTAGCTGAAGTTACCAAGCTGGGAAAGTGGTGAAGCCAAGATTTACATCTATGTTTTTTTGCTTTGTTTTGTTTTGTTTTGTTTTGTTTGAGGCGGAGTCTTGCTCTGTCCCCCAGGCTGGAGTGCAGTGGCGCGCTCTCGGCTCACTGCAAGCTCCGCCTCTCAGGTTCACGCCATTCTCCTGCCTCAGTCTCCCCAGTAGCTGGGACTACAGGTGCCCGCCACCACACCCAGCTAATTTTTTGTATTTTTAGTAGAGACAGGGTTTCACCATGTTAGCCAGGATGGTCTCGATCTCCTGACCTCATGATCCGCCCACCTCAGCCTCTCAAAGTGCTGGGATTACAGGCGTGAGCCACATCGCCTGGCACATCTTTTTTTTTTTTTTTTTTTTTTTGAGACGGAGCCTTGTTGTGTCGCCCACGCTGGAGTGCAATGGCATGATCTCGGCTCACTGCCACCTCTGCCTCCCAGGTTCAAGCATTTCTGGAGTAGCTGGGACTACAAGCTCCAGCCACCATGCCTGGCTAATTTTTGTATTTTGAGTGGAGACAAGGTTTCACCATATTGGTCAGGCTGGTCTCGAACTCGACCTCAGGTGATCCACCTGCCTCGGCCTCCCAAAGTGCTGGGATTACAGGTGTGAGCCACCGTGTCTGGCACATCTAGGTATTTCTTACTCCAAAGATACTGTCTTGGCCTAGAAAAGACATAAATCACAGATGATACATTGGGATATAGGGTATATTTTATCTAATGATAGGCTGATGTTGGTTTCAGTTTGTAATGTACGAGCACACATAAAATACTGCTAGAAGGCAATGGCCACAGAGTTGTGCTCAGGACGTAAAATTCTGAAGTTAAAATTACTGTGAATAATTTGCTTATGGGCAATAAAAGCTAATAAATGCTAGTTTTCTTTTTGCAAATTAAATTCATAGAACTATTGCTATCAAATTTTGATATATTGAATTATTTTTTCCGCTGTCTTTATTATTTCAGAGATGTGTTCCCATAGAAAAGGAGTAACCCTATCACCAATTTTAAACATCTCTATTTAAATTTTAATTTTAATATGTACTTCAGGGTGCATTCATTCATTAAGCAGATATTGATGGAATGTCTATTCTGTGCCAGGCACTGTTTTTCATGCTGGGGATATAATAATGAACCAAATAAATTAGATTAAATCCCTGCCCTTGAGGAGCTTGTATTTTAGTGGGTGAGACAGACAATAAACAAGATAAATAGGTAAAATATATGACATGTTAGATAACAGTAAATGTTAGAAGAAAAATAAAACAGGGAAGGGTAATATGAAATGTTAGCAGCAGGACAGAAATTTTAGATTAGGTGGCTTTTGTATAAAGACCTGAAGGAAGTGAAGGAGCTATATGCATTTATATGGAAGAAAAGTACTATAGGGAGGAGGTTCAGCAACTGCAAAGATGCAAAGTCGCAAGGTACCTGGTACATCTAGGAACATCAAGGAGGCTCAGCTGGAGTTGGGTGTAGAGAGTAGGTGGAGACCAAGTAGGAGAGGTAATAGCAGCATTTCATGTAGGGTCTCATCAGTCATGGTAAGGATTTCAGCTTTTACCCTACACTGGGGGCCATTAGAGGGTTTTCAGCAGAAAAGTGATACAATTGATCTGACTAGGCTGGGCGCCGTGGCTCACACCTTTAATCCCAGCACTTTGGGAGGCCGAGGCAGGCAGATCGCCTAAGGTCAGGAGTTTGAGACCAGCCTGGCTAACATGGTGAAACCGTTTCTACTAAAAATACAAAAAATTAGCCGGGCGTGGTGGCACATGCCTGTAATCCCAGCTACTTGGGAGGCTGAAGCAAGAGAATCACTTGATCCTGTGAAGCGGAGGTTGCAGTGAGCTGAGATCGCGCCATTGCACTCCAGCCTGGGCAACAAGAGCGAAATTCTGTCTCAAAAAAACAAACAAATAAAAAAAACTGATCTGACTTACATTTGTACAGGATTCCTCTGTTAGAGACATCAGGGGTACAAGGGCAGAAGCAGACAGTCCACTTAGGAGGCTATTACAGTAATACAAGCAAGGGATGATGGTAGTGAAAGCAATGAGAACAGGTTGAATCCAGGATATATTTTGAAGTCAGAGTGATGAGAGCAGATGGGGTGGTATATACGACAAAAAGAATAAAAAATTGCACCAAAGTTTTTGGCTTAAGCAACTGCAAGAATGAAGTTGTCATTAATTGAGATAGGGTAAAGTGTAGGGGAAATGGTTTGGGAGGTCTGTCAGGAACTCAGTTTTGGACTAACTGAGTTTAAGGAGCCTATTAGGCTTATAGGTGGAGATGTCAAGCAGTCGGTTGGTTATATGGATTTGTAATTCAGAGGAAAGGCTGAAGATAAAACTTTGGGAGTCGGCAGCATATAGCTAGTTTTGGTTTTATTTGGTGTGGGATTTTTTGGAGGCAAGGTCCACCTCTGTCTCCTAGGCTCTCAAGTGATCCTGCCCCCTCAGCCTAAGTAACTGGGACCACAGGAGTGCACCACCATGCCCAGTTAATTTTTTTGTTATTTTAGAGATGAGGTTTTGCCATGTTGGCCAGGCTGGTCTCAAACTCCAGGACTCAAGGGATCTGCCCGCTTTGGCCTCCCAAAGTGCTGAGATTACATGTGTGAGCCACCACACCTGGCTATAGTTTTTAAAGCATTGAAACTAGATGAAGTTCCCAAGGGAGACAGCGAAGATAGAAAAAGAGAAGTCCCAGGAATGAACAATGGGGTACTCCAACATTTACAGGTCATAGAAATGAGAAAGAAGCCACAAGAGACTGAGAAGAAACAACCAGGAAGTAAGGAGGAAGACCAGCTACAGAGCTGAATGTGGTATTCTGTAAATCAAAATAAAAAAGTGTTTCAAGAAGTTCAGTGATTTTAAATCCTGTTGCTGGGCACAGTGGCTCACGCCTGTAATCCCAACACTTTGGGAGGCCGAGGCAGGCGGATCACAAGGTCAGGAGATCGAGACCATCCTGGCTAACACGGTGAAACCCTGTCTCTATTAAAATTTAAAAAATCAGCCGGGCGTGATGGTGTGCATCTGTAGTCCCACCTACTTGGGAAGCTGAGGCAGGAGAATAGCTTGAACCCGGGAGGCGGAGGTTGCAGTGAGCCAAGATAGTGCGACTGCACTCCAGCCTGGCTGACAGAGTGAGACTCTGTCTAAAAAAACAAACCAAATCCTGTTGATGGGCTTAAGAGGATAAGGACTGTTTATCAGTATATAATCTATATAGGGTCAGTTTTCCACTTAGTCCTTGCAAGAACTCTGATACGTAGTTAGTCCATTAAACTACTTATTCTTTTTTTTTTCTCCTGCCCCAGCCTCCCGAGTAGCTGGGACTACAGGCGGGCGCCACCAGGCCCAGCTCGTTTTTGTATTTTTAGTAGAGACAGGGTTTTGCCATGTTCCCCAGGCTAGTCTCAAACTCCTGGCTTCATGTGATCTGCCCACCTCCGCCTCCCAAAGTGCTGGGATTACAGGTGTGAGCCACCACACCCAGCCTTACTTATTCATTATAGCAAAGATGTGTTTAGTTCCTGCTGTGTGGTATAGACATTATGTAAGTACTTGACACATGATGAATAAGACATTGTCACTACCTCTGAAAGAATCATAGGGTCATATAAACCTGTGGATGAGGTAAGGATGGATATCCCAGTCAAGGAGCCCCTGAACTGGGAGCTTCCTAAGGGCAGTGTTCCCGTTTTCTTCTCTGTGTACCCATGCCTGGCACATGGATGATGCTCAGTAAATGTTTGATGAATATACACTGTGAAAACACAAAGAATAAAGCAGTTAATGTACTGAAGGTAACAAAGATGGCTTCACAGGGGAGGCAATATTTGAGTCTTTTTTTTTTTTTTTTTTTTTTTTTGAGATAGAGTTTCGCTGTGTCACCCAGGCTGGAGTGTAGTGGTGTGATCTTGGCTCACTGAAAGCTCCGCCTCCCAGGTTCACGCCATTCTCCTGCCTCGGCCTCCCAAAGTGCTGGGATTACAGGCGTGAGCCACCGTGCCCGGCCATATTTGAATCTTAAAAGAAAACTCAGGCATTCATCAGGGTGTCAGAAATACAACTGACTATGGAAAGTTTGCCTTTTTTCCACATATCTCTGTTTAAGCAGCTATAGAGGCTATCTGATGTTTAATAAAACTCCTTGACTTGCTGAGTATGATGACTCATACCTACAATCCCAGCAATTTGGGAGTCTGAAGCAGGAGGATGGCTTGAGGCCAGGAGTAGAAGGCTGCTGTGAGCTGTGATTGTGCCATGGCACCTCCAGCCTGGATGACAGAATGAGACCCTCTAAAAAAATTTTTTAAATATTTGACTGATGAGCAACATGGAGTTACCATGGAGTTACTGAGCTACCTGAGTATGTAGCTCAGGTAGTTGTGTTTGGTAGTCAAATGTTAATATCACTTTAGGTGGAGTGGCGTAGGTCATAATGTTTTATAATCATTAATGCCTAGCTAATTTTCAGTCAGGGGGGTCTTAAGATTTCTTTGTAGTTTTACATGTTGACTGAACCTGGGCCAGGGACTGGCCATTCATAATATCATTTTATTATAGCTCGATATTTATCAGACTTACCTGTGGTACAACCACATGGTAAAGGAACATTAAAAATAATGGAATAGGCCTGGCACAGTGACTCACGCCTATAATCCCAGCACTTTGGGAGGCCGAGGCAGGCCGATCACTTGAGGTTAGGAGTTTGAGACCAGCCTAGCCAACATGGTGAAACCCTATCTCTACTAAAAATACGAAAATTAGCTGTGTGTGGCAGTGTGCACCTGTAGTCCCAGCTACTGGGGAGGCTGAGGCGCGAGAATTGCTTGAACCTGGATGGCAGAGGTTCAGTGCCATCAGATGATGAGCTGAGATCGTACCACTGCACTCCAGCCTGGGCAACAGAGCAAGACTCAGTCTCAGGAAAAAAAAATAATTAAATAAAATAATGGAATAATTCAGTCCCTCTGAGAATTAATCAAAGAGGATGGCTAAAAAGAGATCTGTTTTAAATCACCTTTGAAGAAATGAAGGCCAGGCACAGTGGCTTATGCCTGTAATCCCAGCACTTTGAGAGACCAAGGCAGGAGGATCACTTGAGACCCTGTCTCTTAGAAACAAGAAAGAATGGAAATAATGAATAATAAGAAGAGTTGGGTAATGAACTATGCAAAGACCTAGAAACCAGACAGTGTAATTAACATGTTGGAGATTCATTTTATTGGGATAGATAGGTTAATTTTGGCCTAGTTCTTCCCTTCTTACAACTTCCCATTTCCTAGCCCATTTATGACTTAGAAGCCAGGATTCTGGGAAGTGTTTCCCAAAAAAAGATGGATTTCATTTCCCTTTTGGTCTCCTTTAGAATTATGGCAAAAGGTAGTCCTGCCTCTTTCCCCATTCTGTTTTCTAACCAATTGCTCTCTGCTCTTTGCCCTTCTTCCTGGCAGAAAGCCCCAAGGAAAGCTCAGAGCCAACGGGTTCTCCAGCCCCTGTGATTCAGCACAGCTCAGCAACAGCCCCTACCAATGGCCTCAGTGTTCGCTCTGCAGCTGAAGCTGTGGCCACCTCGGTCCTCACTCAGATGGCCAGCCAAAGGACAGAACTGAGCATGCCAATACAATCGCATGTAATCATGACCCCACAGTCCCAGTCTGCGGGCAGATGATGCCTCCTCTGGTGGAGAGGTCCTCAGCCAGAGCTCGCCCGCCCAAGAGCCAAGAGAGATGTCATCTTATCTCCTCCCATCTGCCTTGGACATGGCAATATGGGTCAGGGGAAACTGTGTGTTGTGAGTAATGGACAGATATGGGGCTTTTTAGCCACATGGTCATGTACGTTTGACACCTGTGCTGGGGGCCTCCCAGCCCCAGAGCCTCATAGATCATCCCCCAAGGGTGGGGTTTCTGATGCACCCACAGCCAAAGGCCTTTCCAGATGGTCCGAACAATCACCCCTGCCCCATGCACGTGTATCTGTCTCTTTTAACACTAACCCTTGGCACTTCTAGGTTTGGGGTTTCTCAGTTCCCTCTCTTCCCACTAAGCTGTGGCTGTTACCTTTTTGTTCCTTACTAGCATGCCACTTCCTGCCAGATAGAGGGAGGCTAGATTTGATTTCATATCACCCACTGACCCAGCCCCAGCCACCCCATGGACTCAGGACTCTGTCTCCCATAGCTGCTTATTTACCCCTGTTTCCTTTTTCCCCTTCCTTAATTCTAGTTAAAACATTCACTTACGGAGAATATAAGGTTACTTTTGATGTATGAAGTAGCAGTATTTTCCAGTTCTTCCATAAGCTTTATTCCTTCTCCCTACCTGCCACCAAAAAAAAAAAAAAGCAAAAAGAAAGAAACTCTCAAGAGTTCTAATTCTTTTTCATCTATTTCCAGAGCTATTTGGGTACCTCATTTTGTTGCTTGACTTTATCTAGTGTAGTGGTGGGGTCTTTCCCACCACCCCACTAGGCCTTGGCAACCTCGTTTTGTGGCCTTATTATTAAAGATTGCTTGGTAGTGAAAAGGGAAGGGCCCAGAATCTGACTGGCTGATTCTGTCTCCTCCCCTCCCTCCTCCTTCAGTTTTAATCATCAGGGCAGACAGGAACAAAATATTTCAAAGCTTGGTCCATCAGGTTAGGGATTAGTTGATTCCTTTATGTTTTATAAGAGTTTACTGGCCAAAGCGTACATATTGTCATCTTTGGTCATCTTTCTGCTCCTGCCTCTCCCTCTTCATTCCCCTGTCAACGTTACCCGCACCCCCGCCCCCCGGCCCCCTTCTATAACTACTTCAGACACAGCCCTCCTGGAGGCTGTCATGTAGGGGACTCTCGAGTTCCCTTGCTCTACCCCATCTCTCCCCCTCACACATCTGTCTGCTTTTCTGAGCTAGAGTCTTCTGTTCATAAGGGCCCATCACCATCTGGACTATCTTCTTTGTCTTTCACCAGGTTCCTAGCTTAGCCACTAGGTCTTCCAGGTCCTCCAGAGTTTCTTCAACCCATTTCTGCTCTCTTCCCCTTACATGCAGTGCTCCAGGATCTTGAAGCATCATAGCCAAGGTCCTGAGTGGGTTTACTTGAGTATAAGATTGAAAGGAGGGAGGAAGGGAAGAGGGAAAGTACAGAACTGGCCCCCCAGCAAAGGACCCCAGGGTCTGGCCTGGGAAATTGGCGACTATTGCTCTCAACCATTCTTTGAAGAGTTGGGTTGCAGAGGGAGCAGTTCATCTCTCTTGTCCCTGTTTCTTCCACATTAAGGTTTCTCATCTCCCCTGGGCTCTGAACTATGCAGTTTCTACCAGGACCATAGGAAGCAATTCAAAGCCAGAGGCCTGTGGATAGATAGGTCAGCTTTAATTGCCTTTCCGTATGAAACCCTTCCAGTTGTCCCAGAGCCACTTTCTGCCATCTGTGCAAGCCAAGAATGTCCTTCTCTCCATCTTTCCTACCTCCATCTTAAACATACAAAATAACTGCCAGCTTCCTTTCTTATTTTGCCTCCAAAATTCACTGTCACAGGGGAATGAGAAAATGTTTTAAGCTACAAGATTCCCATTTCCTTAAAGTGATATCCTATCCTAGTGAACAAGTCAGGTAGCAGGTTCTGCTGCATTTGTTTTAAATTTCCCCTCCTGCTTTTCAGAGCTGGTGCTGAACAGGCCACACCCCTAAAGACAAAAGGAGAGAAAGCATGGTTTTCTCATCTTCTACCACCAGGTACCCAACAGGAATAGGCCCTGAAGTGATTCAGACTAGCAAATGTTATGGCAGATGGTCAGGATGCAGGTTACCACATCCAGGGACTTCACTTTTGCCTTTAAAAATTCACAGCCATAACTTGTGCTCAGGACTTCCCCTTTAGCCGGCTGCTCCCTGGGATTTTCTCCTGCTTTTGTTTCGTTTTTTATTGTCTTGATTTCCCAGTAGCAGCCTTGCCCTAAAGCTTGACTGAGTTTATGGCTCCTAAGGAGCTTTCCTAAGACTCTTGACTATTTTTCTTCCGCCTTCAGTCAAGTGTTTTTACAGTTAAGAATTAATTTGTCACTGCATACATGTCCTGCCAGTCTGTCCCTGTGTTGGGTGACTAATTTATGTAGAGGGTCTTTTTTATTTCTTAGCCCCCATGACTAATTATCTAGTCCTAACTTCATTTTTATCAGTGGGAAGATGTATACGGATCCCCAATGAGGAGCACTGCCAGAACCACAGTAACAAAATGGCACTGAATTAAGGAAGTAGCAGGTCAGAACCCCCCACTAGATAGTTCCTGAGTTGGTTCTCAGTCTCACTAAGGAGGCAGAACAATTGCCTACCCTGAAACTTCTCTAATAGTCAAAGGTAACATCACTTACCTTATTATTGCTACCAGCCAGATCCATCTGGACCAGAACCAAACATCATGGAAGGTGTCACTTGGCCCTTCCTAAAGTCCATGGCCTTCCTAGAGGCCTAAGGGAGGACACTTTCAGAAAGGAGCTGAGTGTATGGTGGGTGTCCTGAATTCATTCACGTGAATACAGGACTCAGACTTCCCACCCCACTCCAATGTGAGTGCTCAATACACAGGCACTCTAGCTAGCTGCCACGTACCCAAGGCCACAGAGGAAGGGGACAGAACCAGGTCTTCTGGTCTGCTCACTTTCTGCCCCATTCCCCTAACAGAAAGCTTGCTTAGAGTTGAAAAGTCTGAGAAAGCCTCCCACACTACTAGAGAGGCCACAAAAAAAAAGTCATGCCCCCTTTACTTACTCTTTTGCTGCTGTTTATGCACCCCAAATCTGACTTCCTTGGCCTTCACCTGCCTCCTTGGCCCCAAGCATTAGACCATGTACTCTAAGTAGTGGTTAAAGAGGGACTGGGCAAACTGAACCTCCTCTCGCTCACTTCTCTATCCCTGTTGCATTGGTTTTGGCTCCTTTCTTGATTCACTGCCCTCTAGCACCACCCATCCTGGTAGATGGAGAGTGCTTAACCCCAACCATGCTCTATGTACAGCCCGAACCACCAAGCAGACACCAAAAAAATTCTTCCTGTGGTTTCTGGGGCTCCCCTGCTCCACACTGAGAGGCTCCTTAAAGGTGCCAGCCCCTGAGACAGCTATCCCCACCAGTTTTCTCCTTTTTTCATAACTTTCTTCCCATCCCCAAATCATTAATTTTTCATTAATATTGTACATTGTATACACAGGAAGGAAATATGTTATTTTTTTTTAATTTCATAACCAGTCTGTTTAGATTCCAGTCTTCCTAGCTATATCACATATGCCTTGTTGATATGCTCTTTCTGCTTTCTTTAGACTTAATGTTTGACGGGGGTGGGGGTGTTTGGAAGAACAGGAAAGGTGGGGATCCTAAGGCAGATTAAAGGACTCCCTCCACCCCACTATAGCCTCCCACAACTCTAGTCATCCCTCTCATAGTACAGGACTGATTTCTCTGTGTCTGTTTGTACACACAAATGTGCATACAGACATAAATTCCCCCACCCCATACCAAGGTGGTTACCCAGCAGGAATGAGCATAGGTGGCTGCTAGCCACCATTACCACCCTCTGCACCAGTTGAGTTCTCTCTCTTTGGGGTAAAGTCTTACCCCAGAATGAGAAAAGGATGGGGAGAGTAGGGCAGGTTAAAGGAGCTTATGTCCTTTGTAGATGTAGGTTTGTATCATAGCTACTAAGGTTTATTTTTTTAATGAGGGGGCTAA
Organism: Theropithecus gelada; assembly: GCF_003255815.1. Classification (NCBI taxonomy): domain Eukaryota; kingdom Metazoa; phylum Chordata; class Mammalia; order Primates; family Cercopithecidae; genus Theropithecus; species Theropithecus gelada. The sequence continues at coordinate 12,653,964 of NC_037679.1, read as the reverse complement.
TAGCAGAGAGATATCTCACCAGCAGTAGCTACTGGTGAGTGATGTTTTAGCTGTAAGAAGTGGCTATGAGCAATAGTTTCACTGACTTTACCTTAGGGCAGTGGTAGAATATGGTCCAGGACCAGCAACATCAGTGCCACAATATCTGGGAACTTGTTAGAAATACACATTCTCAGGCCCCATCCCAGACCTATTGAATCACAGACTCTGGGGGCAGGATTTAAAAGCACTCCAAGTGATTCTAATGCACACTAAAGGTTGAGAACCATTTCTTAGGGATAAGCTGGGAAAGTATTACAGGTGTGGAGGATATTTCAAATACATATTTTGCCTTTGCACTAACATTCTTCCATTTCTTTCAGTCTCTTCCTCCATTCCCATTAAAGTAATCCCCATCATATCACTGATCTCAAAATCTAGATTTGTCTTCTTTCTAGTCGTATTCCTAAAACCATGCATTGGTCTGGACAGGAGTTGTCCCATATTCCCTTGCAGACTGGTCACTCCATGTTCTCTGTTACAGTAAGGACCAGCCAGAGCTTCAGCTGTCCCGTTCCTCCCTGCACAACACACACACCTTTCAGGCAGGGAGGAGATGAGCCTCCAGCCCCAAGAGTGGAGGCTGCCACATCCTAACATAGTATCTATTGAAAAGGAAGCAGTGTGTATCTATGATTATATCTCTGATCATCTATATATTTTTGACGTGTAGCAACACCTCTCCATCTTATCAAGGAACTCGGTCTGGGTCTCCCCAGTGCCCAGTGGTGGCCTTTGACAGATAGGAGGATGCAGTGCTACAGGCTATTTTGTTTTTTGTTACAAAACTGTCTTTCCCTTTTTCCCCTCCACCTGATTCAGCATGATCCCTGTGAGCTGGTTCTCACAATCTCCCGGGACGGGGCTGAGGCAGGGGCTTCGCTCTATTCTCCCTAACCATACTGTCTTTTCCCCCTTGCCACATAGCAGTTATCCCCCCAGCCATGCCCTCTCCCTCCCTTCCTTGCCCTGGCATATATTGTGCCTTATTTATGCTGCAAATATAACATTAAACTATCAAGTGAACCACTGTTATGTCTGATGCTTCACTCCTCTATCCACAGGCCCCATTGTCCACTCTTCTGGGAGGTCACTGGCCTTTCGCGTCTGTCATCTTCCTCACTCCCCCATTTCTTAGGACAGAAGGAACAGGGATTCTTGTATTTTTATGCAGGGGAGACACAGCCTATAGAAGGTGGATGATTTCTATAAATTACAAAGTATGACAGAAGGCCCGGGACAAAGCTCCTGTGGACTGCCTTGGAGACAAAGGCCCTTGGCATCCTGGCAGCAAGCACTCACCAGGAAACTTAGTATGTGCTTTATGTGGATGGTGGGTGGGAGAGTTGCTGATGGCAAATGGCCTTTTACTTTTCAGTGTTTTGTTGCCAACCCCCACCCAACCATTAAAAAAAAGTTGCTGGCCGGGCGCGGTGGCTCAAGCCTGTAATCCCAGCACTTTGGGAGGCCGAGATGGGCGGATCACGAGGTCAGGAGATCGAGACCATCCTGGCTAACACGGTGAAACCCCGTCTCTACTAAAAACACAAAAAATGAGCCGGGCGTGGTGGCGGGCGCCTGTAGCCCCAGCTACTCGGGAGGCTGAGGCAGGAGAATGGCGTGAACCCGGGAGGCGGAGCTTGCAGTGAGCTGAGATCCGGCCACTGCACTCTAGCCTGGGCGACAGAGCGAGACTCCGTCTCAAAAAAAAAAAAAGGTTGCCATTGTGACCAGGGAGCACACACACAAAGACAGAAAGTATAGCTTTCTATGGTAAGGAGGAGGCTGGTCTGGAAATGAGGGGCAGAGTTTATTTAGAAGCAGGTAAGAAAACCAGGCATGGTGGCTCATGCCTGTAATCCCAGCACTTTGGGAGGCTGAGGCGGGTTGATCACCTGAGATCAGGAATTCAAGACCAGCCTGGCCAACATGGAGAAACCCCGTCTCTACTAAAAATACAAAAATTAGCCAGGCGTGGTGGCACATGCCTGTAGTCCCAGCTACTCAGGAGGCTGAGGCAGGAGAATTGCTTGAACCTGGGAGGCAGAGGTTGCAGTGAGCTGAGATCACGCCATTGCACTCCAGCCTGGGCAACAAGAGTGAAACTCCATCTCAAAACAAACAAACAAAAAAAAAGAAGCAGGTAAGAGTTCACAAGAAAAACAGGTAATGCTCAGAGACTATGGGAATCAGGAAGACGTGTAGGGAAATCACAGATAATTTATTGCATCTGTATATTCCTTTATAATTAACATCACAAATGAGAACAATGAGCCAGGCTGAAGAATTTGACAAAAGAGATAGCAGGTGTCTCTGGAGTTTCCCAGTAGGAGAGAAGTGATTTAAGAAGCTATCTGTGGCTGGGGTTTGGTAGACACTTGACACAAATAGCCTGTGCCTCCTGAGGAGAGCAGGAAAGGCAGTGGTGGTCTTCACTGTGTTGTGGCCAAGAGTACATGGGGGTCCAGATAAGGGTAAGAGAGGAAATTGCTAAAAGCCAAATACCAAAGCCCAGATTATGAGGTTTTGGAGGTGGGAATGCACTCTGAAAACTGGGCAGTTTACCAAATTAGAGGAATCAACCCATTCCAACTTCAAAGGAGACCAGTCACCTCCATCCTAGACACAGGAAGCCCCCTAGACCAGCCTCTTTCTGAATGCAGCTCATCCTGGAGCCACTTGTAATTGATGTTTAAAGAAATACTAGAAGCAGCAGGATGGTAAACATGGAGTGTCTGCCCTATGCTACATGGAATGGTAGATTGCTTTACTGTTCACCTCATGATAACAGGAATAGTCGATTCATTTTATTGATGATGAATTGAGGTTTAGCCAAGTCACACAGTGACGTTCAAGAGCTAGGATTACAACTGAGTTCTGTCTGACCCAGAGCCAGCTCTGCAGTGTCCCATCCACCCTCACACTGCTGCTTCTCTGGACCTCTGTCAGATAGGAGCAGACAAGGATCATGCTGGGATGCAGCAGCTACTGCCCACAGAAGAGCCATCTTCCCATGTCCTTGATACTCCCTTTTAAGAAGTGGTAAACTGGCCGGGCGCAGTGGCTCATGCCTGTAATCTCAACACTTTGGGAGTCCCAAGCGGCGGATCACCTGAGGTCGGGAGTTCAAGACCAGCTTGACCAACATGGAGAAACCCCATCTCTACTAAAAATACAAAACTAGCTAGGTGCGGTGGCGCATGCCTGTAATCCCAGCTACTCGGGAGGTTAAGGCAGGAGAATCACTTGAACCTGGGAGGCAGAGGTTGCAGTGAGCCGAGATCAAGCCATTGCACTTCAGCCTGGGCAACAAGAGCAAAACTCCATCTCAAAAAAGAAGTAAAACTACAAGATGCCATGATGATAAATGTCAGGTTCTATGCTTGGGACCAACCATGAGACAAAGCTTACAAAAAGGTTTACCCTGGCTTAGTCTGCAATAATAGAAATACGGTATCTGGAGCATCCAGATCCAAACTGCTGTGATCTGCATATCTAAAGGATAAGTTGGTTCCTAGATGCCTTGCCTTAAAGAGTGGGGTGCTTCCCCTTGAGCAAAAAAGACTATGGAGTGGGCCGGGTGCGGTGGCTCACGCCTGTCATCCCAACACTTTGGGAGGCCAAGGCGGGTATATTGCTTGAGGCCAGGAGTTTAAGACCAGCCTGGCCAACATGGTGAAACCCCAGCTCTACTAAAAACACAAAAATTAGCCAGGCATAGTGGTGTGTGCCTATAATCCCAGCTACTTGGGAGGCTGAGGCAGGAGAATCACCTGAACCCAGGAGGCAGAGGTTGCAGTGAGCCGAGATCGCACCACTGCACTCTAGCCTGGGTGACCGAGCCAGACTCCATCTCAAAAAAAGACTGGAGTAGAAGAATGAACTCTGTCTTCAAAAATATGAAGAGCTTTTACACATGAAAGAGATGAGAGACGTTCTGTTGAGACTTAATGGAGCAAACTAAGACCCCCAGTAGAAGTCACAGGAAGCCCAAAGCCCCCTCAGCACAAGGATAAATATGTCTGAAGACTGTCGAGACGGTAAGTTCCCCGACTGGGGCACATGAGGTAATCACAGCTAACGTTTTGAGGATACCTGTTCTATGCCAGCTGTTTTACTGAATGGATTACAAAAAGTATGTGAAGTAATGCACACCCTAGGAAGGAGTTCCTTGTAAAATGGGCCCATGTTTTAGGTGAGGAAACTGAAGCTCAGAGCGGGAGACAACTTGCTCAAGCAGAGGCCAGGGCCTTTATGTCTTGGCTCTTCCTCGGCACAGGCTAGAGACCCACACTGGTGGGGATTCTCAGAAATGGACTCGAGGATTAGAAGGAACCTGCACCATATGGCTTTGAAGGCCTCTCCCTGAGGATTAGTGATTCTGATTTTTCTTAAGACAGGATTCGAGGCTACCCTAGTATGTGAGAGCCAGAGCCAGGCAGAGGCTGTGGTGACCAGAGTTGGGGGCAGAATGATAGTCCAGCCCCATAGTAGCCCGCTCCTGTCTTTCTGGGACTCCCTAGAGTCTGGACCCTAGCACCTCCACTCAGCCTCACCCTCCTCACTTCCTCTGCAGAGGTCTATTCTAGGAAAAGGAAATGGCCGGAGCTGGCAGTGAGGAGCTGTGACCACAGGGTGGCAGCAGTGCTTCAGCTGTGGAGGACGACTCTAGCAAGGGCAATGAGGCCAGTCCGAAGCAGTGCTCTCTAGTGAAGATGGGGCTCTGTCTGCAAAGATTTGAAGCCACACCCATTCAGTGGGCTCCAAAACCCTGTAGCCTCCTTCTATATCTTAATGGTTTTTCTTTTTTTTTTTTTTTTTTTTTTTTTTTTGAGACGGAGTCTCGCTCTGTAGCCCAGGCTGGAGTGCAGTGGCCGGATCTCAGCTCACTGCAAGCTCCGCCTCCCGGGTTCACGCCATTCTCCAGCCTCAGCCTCCCGAGTAGCTGGGACTATAGGCACCCACCACCTCGCCCGGCTAGTTTTTTGTATTTCTTAGTAGAGACGGGGTTTCACCGTGTTAGCCAGGATGGTCTCGATCTCCTGACCTCGTGATCCACCCATCTCGGCCTCCCAAAGTGCTGGGATTACAGGCTTGAGCCACCGCGCCCGGCCATGGTTTTTCTTTTTTTTTTTGAGACAGAGTTTCTCTCTTTTTGCCCAGGCTGGAGTGTAGTGGTGCCATCTCAGCTCGCTGCAACTTCTGACTCCCGGGTTCAAGCGATTCTCCTGCCTCAGCCTCCTGAGTAGCTGGGATTACAGGCACCTGCCACCGCCCCCAGCTAATTTTTGTATTTTTATAGAGACAGGGTTTCACCATGTTGGCCAGGCTGGTCTCGAACTCCTGACCTCAAGTGATCCACCCACCTCGGTCTCCCAAAGTGCTGGGGTTACAGGTGCAAGCCACTGCACTGGCCAAAAAAAATTTTTTTTAATTAAAAAAAAAAAAAAAAAGATACAAGTTGGGCATGGTGGTTCACACCTGTGTAGTCCCAGCTACTTGGGAGGCTGAGGCAGGAGAATCGCTTGAACCCGGGAGCCAGAGGTTGCAGTGAGCCGAGACCGCGCCACTGCACTCCAGCCTGGGCAAAAAGAGCGAAACTCTGTCTCAAAAAGAAAAAAAAAAAGTTAAATTCTCTGCACCATCATGAAGTTGAATATATTTTTTATCCACAGGCAAATTTGAGTAGCCTCCAAGAGGCACACAAGCAGAGGATAGGCTGTGTGGCCCTGCCTGGTCATCCTGACAGACTCTGACCCTGGCTCTTCCTACTCCTCTTCCACTCCAGGACATCCTACTTAACTAATCCTGACATGAGTTTCTTGTGCTTTAGTCTACAAGTTAGGAAAGAGGGGAAGTGGCCGGGCGCGGTGGCTCAAGCCTGTAATCCCAGCACTTTGGGAGGCCGAGATGGGCGGATCACGAGGTCAGGAGATCGAGACCATCCTGGCTAACACGGTGAAACCCCGTCTCTACTAAAAATACAAAAAACTAGCCGGGCGAGGTGGCAGGCGCCTGTAGTCCCAGCTACTCGGGAGGCTGAGGCAGGAGAATGGCGTGAACCCGGGAGGCGGAGCTTGCAGTGAGCTGAGATCCGGCCACTGTACTCCAGCCTGGGCGGCAGAGCAAGACTCCGTCTCAAAAAAAAAAAAAAAAAAAAGGAAAGAGGGGAAGTGATAAACTGAAGCTCTCCAACCTGTTGAGAGATTAGGGGTTCTTGTAAGGCTCCCCAGGGCCTAGCTCTGACAAAGCGTCTGCAACTAATGACGCTTCTTGAGCTCTGGAGACAGGATTTATGCATCTAATAAAGTCTATAACTCCAGGCTTAGGGGCCTGGGGCAGGAGGCTGAGCATGAAGTCCTGGGGGTGCCATGGGAGGAGATCCCAGGCGGCTCCTAATGAGCCCTGCATTTCCATTTGCCTGCTCTAGATTCCCCTAAGGCTACTGTGAGGCTGGGGGTGGGGGGGACAGCAGGTATAAGAGGCTGGGGTGGCTGTAGGAGGGTGGATGGCAGCATGGATTCTAGGCAGGCTGCTGCACTGCTGGTGCTGCTGCTGTTAATAGACCAGGGCTGTGCTGAAGGGCCAGGAGGCCAGCAAGACCACCAGCTCCCCGCGGTGAGTGTGTGTCCCATCCCCATATCACCATTGCCTCTACCTCGGTTAAGACTTGTGCTCTGGGTTCTGATACTTTCTCTGGCTGCCAAGGTTGCCATTAGGTCCTCAAATCTGAGGAAATGGTTCTGCAGCCTCCTACCCCTTGCCCCTGGAAGCCAGTCCCTTCCCCCTGTGACTTACATGTCCAGGGTATTTGCCCATCTTCCTTCCCTGATACCCCCTTGGCACAGGAGGAAGACAGTGAACCCCTCCCGCCACAGAATGTCCAGACCTCTGGGTCACTGTTGCGCTACCTGCTCCAGGCAATGGAGAGACCTGGCCGGAGCCAAGCCTTCCTGTTTCAGCCCCAGAGGTGAGTCTGAAAGGGACACAAGCATGGCAGGGGTTGGGGGTAGAAAGGGTAGGAGACAGAGGACGAGGAGAAGGAAGGGGGCTAGAGAAGAGAGACTGCAGGGACCTGAGGACAAATCTTTCCTAAGGTTTGGCAGAAATACCCGGGGATCCTGGAGCAATGAACGGCTGAGTCCCCGGGCTGGAGAGGGGCTGAATTCCCAGTTCTGGAGCCTGGCTGCCCCTCAACGCTTTGGGAAGAAGTGACATGTCATCCCTTGATATGTTTGCATGCAAGGCCCACACCCAAAAGTGTCAATATTTGCCCCCCAAATAAAGTTGTCTGGCTTCTGAATCCCTGTGTGTCTGTGTGAGACTTTACAGGGCTGGGTGGAAGCCCAAGAGCAAGAACCACTGCCCTTCCCTCTCCACCAAACCCAGCCCTCCAACAAGGCAGCCGACAACATTCCAGGAGGCCACTGCACCCAGCCTCCTCCCACCAGAAAGGAAAACATGAGAATGGCTGGAACAGGAGCTCAGGGAAGGCACACAAAAGTCATGTGGTGACCTCCTCTGCTATCCACACTGCTCAGGAAACAAGAGAAGGGCTTAAAAATCTACAAAGCAGCATATTTATTCCAGGCTCTAGTAGACAGCCCCGATTTCATTCCCATTCATCATCACCAATAAAATGAGGACGAATCCTGGGCTGGCTGAGGCCCTGTGGTCCTTGGCTCCTTGCCCTGTGCCTTCTCAGCCTCAAGGCAGGCAGTCTGTGTCAGAGGTAGAGTTGGTACCCACAGAGGGTACCAGAGCTGCGCAGATACATGAGCCCAGAGGCAGAAAGAGCAGGGAGCAAAGGGTGCACATCCATGAGTCCAGCTGGGGCTTCACTTGCTGCCTGCCATGATCTTGAGGTACTGCAGGGCACGGCGGGCAGCCTCACCACGGGCTGCCTCCCTGGTGGTTGCAGAGCCATGACACACAGTGGCCGGCTGGGTGGACAGTTCCACCAGGCACTGGCAGAGTCCACTCAGGCTCAGTTCCTCTGGAGAGCAAGAGAGAGGAGGGAGGCAATGTTGGGTGGGGAGGTAGCCCTGGGGAGGGGTGCGTTCACGTCATCATCACCCCCTTCTACTTGCTCCAGTCCAGCCCCCACCATCCCCTGGCTCACTCCTCAGCTAGCCATACCAATATCCAGGTAGCTGACATGGAAGGCCTGCTCCTCAGAGAGCTCACTGAGGACACGGCAGCAGGCAGGGCCCAGGGCACCCAGGGAGCCCAGGGAGCAACTGCGGAGGGACAGGATCTTCTCTCCCACTGAATTTCGTAGAGAATCCCAGGTGCAACCTGGGCCCCGGTTTCGAAGACCATCCAGGCGGGAGCCCACACCCTGTCAAGATGGGAACAGTGAGAAAGATGAAGCGAGAGACTGTGGGACCCAGGCATTGAAATATTCAACGTCAAAGGAGAAGAACAAAGAATGCTTCCTCCAGCTTGCCTCCCCCCACTCAATCCCTGGGTGGCCCCTTCTAACTACCAGGTCCTAGGCCAGATAGCCAAGCATCCCTCCTCATCCCAGTAACAGAGCTACAGAGCGGGCCTACAGTCAAGGCTGAGTCGGCCCCAGGAACCCTGGGTCTGGTAGGAAAAGTGTGGCAGAAGCAGGCCTAGGACCCAGAGAGGCTCACTGCTGAGTCACAGACCCAAGTCCCTGGAGCCCTGCCCTGGCATGGAGGATGGGCCACGGTGCCCAGCCCACATGAGCCACTCACGATGGAGAAGTGGTCATCATCAGGCTCCACCTCATTGCCATCCCGGGCATCCAGAGGCACCGTGTGCACTCGAAGCAGCATTTTGGCCGCCGCATTCCGCTTTGCCAATTTTTTGGAAGTGCCACTCCCTGCATGTGGAGAGAGGGCTGCTGGATTATGATTCCCCACAGACCCAGTGCTTTCACCCAGGTCATACTTGGATTAAGGGTCCCCCCAGAATGTCAACTGGAAAGGGGAACTCAGGACCTGCCCGTGTACCTGAGAACCTGGTCGGCCAGGAAGAAGGGGACAGATAGGGTGCCAAGAAGCTAAAAGGAAGGGGCTGAGCCAGGGATTGTAAAGCTAAGAGAGCAGGGGGTGTAGCAGAGTGAGGCTAGGAGCTGCTCTGGGGCTGGGGCCAGAGTGCTGCGGGAGAGGAGCTGTGAGAACCCCCTCCTGCCCGGTTACCAATCTCAATGAAACGCTCCACTCGGCAGGTCATGGTGAATTCTTTGCGGTGGGCTGGTCCGGACTCCTGGGTCACTGTGTACTCTGGCAACCGCCAGCCTTTCTGCACCACCAGCTCCTTGGAAGGGAGACACAGGGTGCATGAGGCTGAGTGAAAAAAGGCTTCTCACACCCACGCTGGTCCCCACGCAGGAGCCTCAGACTCTAGGTGAGAGGAAGGAGAGAGGGGGGTGGAAAGGGCCTCAGTACAGGGAACCGCCCCCACCCCCAAACACACATAACCTTCCCTCATGGCCCCGGCTCAAAGGAAGACAGGCATGCATGCGAAATGAGGATGGGGCACACCTGCAGAGCACCAACGGGATTGCACTCAGACTGCTGAGGGGAGACAGGGGGCTGCAGTTCCATGGGGGGGCTCCTGAAGGAAAAAGGGCACAGGGCCAAAGTTGAGGTGAAGGGTTCCATCTGAGCCTGCCCATGAGCTCCAAGCCTAACCACTACTTTAGATTCCTGACTACCATCTCCTGATTCCCACCGGGCAGGCAGCTGTCTGTCCACACATCGAGCCTGCTCCCTCCTGCTCTAGCCGGCCTCCTTCCCCCTCCCACTCAAGGGAGGCCTTCTCCAGGCCCCAGCCCACTTCCAATCTGGAACACTTGTGTATCATCCAAGCCAGGACAGTGGGAGAAGAGCTGTATTTCCAGTCCCAGAAGTGCCTGATGGGCCTCAAACACAGAACTGACATGTGGTCAACCCAGAAGAAAATGGGGCCTGCGAGACCCTTAAATATGGTCGAACATCATCCATAAGGCTATCTGAAAATCACAAATGACCTTCTGTCCCAAGAGCTTACCCCAGCTGCTGTGATTTCTTCAAGTTCTGGTTCCCAACTATTCCATTCTGTTTATTCTCAGACTTCCTCATGCCTGACCAGCCTGGGTCCAAAGACTGAGGAGCCAAAAACCAGAACCCCTTCCTCCACCCACCTCAGGCAGTCAGGGAACACAGATACCTGGTTAGGACAACAGACGGAACTGGGGTAGCAGCTGCTGCAGCAGTAAAAATCGGAATGTCCTCAGGCAGTGAAGAGTCTAGGGGAGAAAAAGAACTTCCCGAGGGGAAGGGGGCCTTTGATTCACACCCATGTATAGGGGGAAGAGAGGGGTGGGGGACCCACGTCCTCCTGACCTCCCGATCCCCTAAGAGAACTTCCAAATTGAGCCAAAGAATCAGGGAGGCTCAACCAACAGCTTCCTCCTGGGATCCTTTGCCGCCAAACACCGGCAAAAAGACTGAGAAAAGAGGGTCTCTTTGTACCAAAGAACCAGAGGAGCAACAAACTCCAACCTGCGCGTGAAGGAAGGACATCTTGCTAGAACAAGGAGGTATGTTGGGGAGCAACTCCCTTTAGCCTCAGCCTCCACCCCTCTCCCTCCCTAACCCAGGTCCCAATCTACTGCCACAACCCCTCTATGGGGCTAACCAACCCCTCCACCCCAAGAATTCTTCATAGCAGCAGATGCCCTGGAAGACCCTGTTCAGGTCCAGAGGGACTCTCAGGAAGAGGCCAGGTCAGGGTGGCTAAGTGTCACCTGGCCAGGCCTGGTGGCAGAGGGGGTGGTGCAGGGCCTGGGTTCCTTGAAGGGCTTCTGGGATGCCTCGGTTCCTCCCTCACCTGCTGTCCTCCAGGGCCGGCTCCAGCATGCTCCCCCCTTTGAGGTGTTTGAGGGCCACCTCAGCTGCCTTGTGCTTGGCTGCCTTCTTGCTGGGGCCCTGACCTGAGAGAGGGGGCATGGGCAATACTGGAGGTCACTGGAAGGATGGGAGAGAAACCAGCATCCCACAGCCTCTCTCCTCAGAGCCAGTGGGAATCAATCAAGCCCCTTCTGACCAACCACCCCCTGCTGAAGACTGGAAGTGTTTCACTAATTGCTAGAAGGAAGAGCCCTTATCTTTCCATTAGCTTCCAGAATTAAGCCATGCCAAGCAGGACTTCTGAGCTCAAACGCCTTGGGTGGACTTCTGAACTCAAATGCTTTAATTTCCTTTGCAAAGCACTTTCTTTTCCCTCAATAAAAACAGAGAGCTGGAATAAGAGAGGGTAGGCTCTGGAGTAAAAGCCCCACTCCGCCACATACTAGGCATGTGACCATGCACCAGCCATTTACTATCTCAAATACTCAGTTTCCTCATATTCAACATGGGCGGGCGGGGGGAGGACTGGGGGGGGGATACTGCCACCTACATCACTGGTTAGACTGAGGTTTAAAATTAAATGGGAATTTGGTTAAGCACCGGGAACAGAGCCCAGCATGCCAGGCACTCACTTCCCCAAATACTCCACTGGGATTTCAGTTATCTTCTCTTCCTTTTCCTCTAGGGTGATGTGGCAGTCCTGATCGATCCTCTAACTCTCCCACGTCCTACCCACCTTCTCACAGCCCTGTTCTCCCAATCCAGTCAGTAGCTTTTCCCCTGAAATCTCTCCTTCCCTCACTGGCCTTGAAGAAAAGGACTGTGAAGAAAGAGACTCCAAGAAATAAGGCCATGGGGACCTGCAAATGCACACCCCAGCCAGGCTGCCCAAGCCTTCCTCACCAGTGCAGCTGGTGTCGCCAACGGTGACCCGGAAGGTGAAATTAGGCTGGTGGGCTTGGCCCTCGGCTTTGAGAAGGTCGTACACAGGCGTCTTCCCTATTCTGGTCCCATACTCCTGCAGAAGGCTGATCGGGGTCTTGCCTGGGTTGGCGGCCAGCATTTGCTCTATACTGGGGGAACGGGCACAGACCCATATCACACCTCCCCTCTCTGCACCCACCTGGCCAAGCACTTCCATACCAGACCTAGGCACATTATGGGGGACATAGGGTCCAAGGAACCCCAGGCAGTCTAGCATCCATTGGCTGGGTTCCAAGTGTAGGTGCAGGCTGGAAGAGTAGGGCCCACTACCTCAAAGCAAGGGGGGAAGAATGCACTGCTCCTGCCTCAGTTAAGGTGGGCACTATCCTGTGCCCCATGCAGGTTGAAAGTGAATACCCCCTGACACAGTGCAAGCCAGGAACCCAGTACCCACCAAATGCACTGAATGTGGGGGCATAAAGCCCAGTGTTCCAGTGCAGTCTGGGAACCGGGCCAACCCCAAACTATTTAGAGCTGAAGGCAGCAGCCACTGCCCCGGTGCACGCCGGGAACCACTGCCCACTGCCCCAGTGCTTGCCGGGAACAACCCTCAGGCCAGGTGCATGCTGGGGCCGCGCCGCTACTCCCTCCGCACGGCCCCACGCTTTTTGCCCAGAAGGAATCGGTACGAGGCGGCTCACCTAGGCAGCCCGCAGCCCGTGGTAATGCCGGAGCCTTGCTCCTCTTCACTCATTCCCTCCTCCGTCCCCGCGGGCGCCACCGTGACTGCAGCCTCCACGCGCCCCAGTACACCGCCGACGAGCTAGGGCCGGGGCCAAGCCCGGAGTCGCGGCCGGTAGGGCCCGCCGAGGGGCACGCTGGGATATGGAGTTCCCCGCCCACCCTACTTCATGAGCCTCCATCTGGAGGGGAGCTATCCGCCCCACAACCCTCCGCGTGGCTCGCCCGGGCCGGCTGCACCGCCTTCTGGGAGGAGCGGGCTCTCCGCAGTCCCTTCTCGAGAAGGCTGTATTTTTTTGTTTGTAATACCGTCCCGCCTCCTTCCTTCCGCGCCCCCTCTCTCCCGGGCCGTGAGGCTGTGGACATGCGTACTAGCGGAGGGGAAGCCGCTGGGTAGCGGGGCGGTAAGGACTCGCTTGGGCACGGAGCCTTTTGGATCCCGAGAAAACTACAGAACCCAGGAGCCCGCGCGCCATCTTTGCCGCAGCTGGAGGGGCAGGGTCAAGCACGCACGAGAAGCTTCATGTTGTCATTGGTTACTCCCATTGCGTTTACTTCCTCTAGGCACATTGGAATTGGTTACTTCGACTAAAGGGGCGGGGACAAGGAAAAGTCAGCCCCCTGACCCCGCCTCCTTGGTGAAGGAAGGTTGTGATTGGTCCGGAGAGGTTGCTGTCGGATCCGGGCTCTTTGCGGTCTGAGAGGGTGGGCTTTACCTAGACGCCGGAGGGGACCGATGTCTGTCTGCGCAGGGCTCTGGAGCTGGTGCAGATCCAAGTCAGTCTCAGACAGTCCCCTCAACCCACAGCCTAAGCCCCTGGCCCTTGGGCCTCCGTGACACAGAACTTGCTTCCTCTTCCTAGGTTGTCCTTCACCTCCCTTCAGGTTTTGCTTCTTTTGTAAAACCTTTTTAGAACGGCTCTAGTGAACCTCTAACTGGCAAGGAAATCTCTGGGGCCTGATAATCAGGCTGTGGTGTGGGGCGACAGGATTAGAAGGACTAGGCACCTGGTGGTCTCGTTCCCTCTGCCATGAGTCTTGGGTCTCTCAGCTGAAGAAAGCAAGAGTGAATTTTGGCCGCCTAAGACTAATCAACTGATCTGGGTGTTGAGCAGACGCAAATTTTTTAGTCCTAGAGCCCCATTGCCTCCTCCCCCAAAGTCGCACAACCACTGGGCTAAGGGAAATCTTGTGACCTTGGAGAAAGGGAGATATCACATTTTAAAAAAATAAATAAATAAAGGTTCTAATGAGTGTTCTGAGAAGGGGTCAAGAAAGAGATGTCTTACTCTGAGGCGGGGCTGGAGGTCCAGAGGAATCTTTAAATGATAATGAGGGGTCATCCAGGAACACTGGAGGAGGATGGGGCCTAGAGTCGAGTGAATTCCAAGTGGGTGAAATTAGAGTGAGCGGTGACAATCAAGGGAAGGAGAGCTGGCAAGATCAGTATGATAGGGGGAGCAATGCCAGAGCGCTAGGGATCCCAACTGAGGGGCTGCTCTCTCCGATGTAGAAAGGAGTCTATAAGACGAGTCATAGGGGGTTCCTGTGGAATCAGCCTAAGGCCTGAGGTGGGACCTCCATAGGACACCGCCAGCAGGGAAGCGCGGGGCCCAGGCGGGCCAGGGACGAGAGTGGAGCGCGCCGGATGGCAGCAGCGGGCTCCTTTAAGAGGCCGGCGGCTCCATCGCAGCATCCCCCGCTCAGGGCGTGTCCGTCCCGGGGGGCCAGGGGCGGGGGCCCTGGAAGGAGCGGGAGTTCAAGCCGAGCAGGGACGGGGCTAGGGGTCGGGGGGTGGGGGCAGCAAGCTGAAGCTGACACCCGTGCATCCGGACACCGCACGAGCATCGCCTGTGACAGCGCCCCGGGTCCGGTGGAGGGCAGCGGGGGGAGGAGGGAAGGAGGAGGAGAAGGAGGAGGAGGCGGGAGCAGCATCCGGAGCGGAGCTGCAGCAGCGCCGCCTTTTGTGCTGCGGCCGCGGAGCCCCCGAGGTGAGAGCCTGGCCGAGTTGTGGGGGGGTGGGGGGCAGGGATGGGTCCGGGTCCTGGGATCCGGGCGTGGAGGGAGGGTCAGGATGCAGATGTGGCCTGGTGCGGGTGGTGGTGTGGGGATGCTGAAGCTGTGGGGATGGAGGAACTGGAGACCTAGACCCGACGCGTGTGGGGCTGGGAAGGAAGGGAATGGAGCGGAGAGATGCCGCGGCCCAGCTTGGAGACGAAGGGCCTCCAGAGCTGGAAAGGACCGTATTGGGGTGGGGTGGAGGGTGATTGGGGGACAGACTTAAAGGACAGAGGGCAAGAGAACATCTCCTCCCACTCATCCTCAGGAAGGGAGAGAGGGAAGGAGGAGGGAGAGTTTTGGCCCCCTCCAGGGAAGGAAAGGAAGGGCAAGGACTGATGTACCCACATCTCCCTCCACACACACACAGACACACACACACACACACACTTAGCAGGCTGGACCTGAAGATTAGTCAGAGAGCACCTGTTCCTAGATGCCCAGGCGTTGGTCCCCTCCCCTTCCATCTGTGATCCTCCTAATCCCCTCCAGCTGTGGCATTCACCTCCATCCAGCTGTTGCATCCTCCCCTCCCCCATTCACGTGTGGGTTTCTCCCTCCTCTTTCTCTCCATCTCCTCTGGCTCCCCTAACCCGTCTCCCCCAGTCAAACCCTCCAAAAACCTCCTCCCTTTCCCACAAACACTCCTCAAACTCATTGGCTTAAAAATAAGCAAGAGTTGAGACTTGCTGGTAACCAAGGCCTTGACTGAGAGGAGGGAAGAGTCAAGGCTCTGTAGACAGTGGGAGGAAACAGTGAGGTGTCCCTTAGAATTAAGGGAGGAGTCCTACCTTGTAGATGCTCATCTGCTGCCTTTTTCAGAGGAGCGTAGGTGAGTGGCCTCCAATCAGGAGGGAGTGCACATGAGGTCTCCTTACCCCACCCAGAGTCGTCTCAAGCCACAGTCAGTGTGTCCCTCTAAACACATTTCCCTTGCAGTTCTCAAGGTGGACTCCATCGCTCTAGGAGCTCTGAGTTTCAGCCAGAGGGTCATACCAAGCCAAGGCTAACAGAAAGGATTTAGGAAGGAAAGGACTCAAGTGCCCCCTGAGCCTTCCTGTCCAGACACTGAAGTTTCTCTGAGCTTTAGGGCCCCACTCCCTCCTATCTCACACAGGTGAAAAAAACATGTGTGTGTCCCCTCAAGCATACCATTCATCCACTCACTCCCATCGTCAACTGCGGTAATATTGGGAAAACCCCAGCTCTCAACATGGAGACCACCAGCTAAATACCCATCCCAGTTACGGACAGAGGAGGCAAGAAGTTAGATGTGGCTCAGGATTTCCTAGGCTTCCTTATAGCTGAAGAGGGCAGAACCCTTCTAAAAACCAATTGCTCTTCCCCTGGTGGTGACAATATGGTAGGATCGGGCTTTTCTAGGAAGAGGACCCTTGGTTCTGTCACTCACGGCCCAGACTGTTGTAATCCACAGTCCTCCCTCTCCCCTGCCTGGATCTGGAGAGAAAGAAGGAATGAGAGAATCAGCCCCGTAAGAAGTCCTTGCTAGGGTGGACTGGAGATCACCCCTACATTCAGGTCCTCAGCCCTATACCAGTCAAGCCCTGGGACCCCCAGCTGCCATGCTTCTTCCAGTGAGGTGGAAATGTCTGCCCCTCATGCCCGCCACTCATCCACTCACTCACACTGTTGACTGAGGTGATGCTGGGAAGAAGGAGGATACTGTTGAGATGATGCCAGCAGGGGACATAGGGGCTTCATGAGGGCCTGGCCACAGAGACTAGTCTGTCCAGTTCATTGGCTCCCAGAAGCCCTGGGGTCATATGTGTGTGTGGGGAAGGTGAGGAGACTGCGACAGTGACCAGATTCCAGAGGAGGCTAAAGATCATTCAGGATAGAGCCCTTGTCCTTTGGTTTCTTCATTCTTTGGTCTTTTTTCCCTCTTGTTTCTCCACCTCCCTTTCCACCTGTACCCTCCCTACTGGTACTTGCTTTGAGAAAGAACAAGGGAAAGAAGGGAAGGGAATCACATTCATAAAAAACTTACAACTGTGTGTTAGGCACTTTCCATATGGCTAATGCTTAGAGAGAGCTTCCTGTGTGCCAGGTCCTGGGCCAAGAACTTTATTTTGATTGTCTTAATCATGCCCTTAACAAGACCAAGTGAGATAGTGTTATCATCATCTCTGATGGAGGAGAAAACTGAAACTTAAGTAATTTGTTTAAAGTAAAAAAGTTAGTATGTGGCAAGAGGTAGGATTTGAACCCAGGTCTGTGTGACCCAGAACCTGTGTTCTTACCCACCACATTATGTACTGCATTGCCACTGTGGGACATAGGTACCACTGTCCCCATTTAGCAATGAAGAAACTGAGGTTTGTTGAGAAGTCTCAAGCCAGGTCACCCAACTGGCCAGGAGCAGAGACAAGACCTCAGGAAGCCACTCTGAGTTTGAGGCCTGTGTTCTCTCCTCTACCACCTACCCTCTCCCTATTGCACAACTGTCCTAATAAGCTAAATGAAGGAATGCATGAGCAGTCCATCAATCTTATTTTCTCTTTTACAATTTAAAATAAATGTTATATCTTACTTTAAAAGCAATTCAAAGTTGTTACTGAAATACTAGGAATAGACGTAAACCCAAAGGAGAAAATTAAAACACTCATAATTCCAACTACCTAGAAACTGTTGTTATACTTTGGTATTTATTCTTCCAGATTTTTAAAAATGTCCATCCAGCTGAGGAACTATTTGTTAACATCCACTGAACTTCTTCCTGGTCTATCTGAGGTCCTAGGTAGGAGGGACTCCTGAGGCCCATCCTACCCTGCTCCTGCCCTCCGCTTCCCCGAGGCCTCTATGGGTAAGGCTGAGGGGTGATCCAGGGCCACATGATCAAAGGGAGGATCTTAGCAGTATAGCTGCTTAAGAGAGCAGATTCCAGAGATAACTGGTCAGGGAGTGAGGATGGGTGCAGAAAATTAGGCCTTCCCCCTTAGTCCAGAGGAGACAGAATGGCAGGATTTACAGAGGAAGGCCTGGTGATCTGGTAAAGGAATGACTGGAGACTCCAGCACAATCACTAGCACTGTGACCTGGTTCTCCTGGAACCTGAAATCACGGTTTGTCCTGGGAAAGCAGAAGGTCAGAGACCAAGTCTTCAGCCTCTCCAGGATCCACAAAGAAAGACCTGGTGTCCAGCCAACCAGGAAGACAAAGCAAGGAGGAAGCATGCTGCTCCCTGCACCCCCTCCATCACCTTACTTAACCTTCACCACCCCAGCAGGGAGGGTTGGGCACCATGGAGAGATTACATTCCTTAAACTAATTGGTGGCAAAACTGGGATTCTAGCTCTGATCTCTCCAAATCTGAAGCTGATTCTTTTTTCCTAAATAGTACTGTCCCTCCCTTCCCTGAACCCTTTCACTGTCCACCCCATTGGAAGAAGTGTGGCAGCTAGGGGTCTCAGGGCTTGATTTTCCAATCAAGGACCCGAATTTAGGGGTGATCTCCAGTTTTCCCCCAAGTTCTCAGGGGAAGTCATTTCCTCCTCATGAGGGCACTAAGAAAAGCGATAGTACTTTCCATCTTGGGACCCTGGGGCCAGGACCACGAATCCTGTAAAAAGGAAAATAAAAACAAGCTGCAGGGCAGGACACAGTGGTTCATGCCTGTAACGCCAACATTTTGGGAGACCGAGACTGGTGGATCAGTTGAGCCCACGAGTTTGGAACCAGCCTGAGCAACAGAGTGAGACATGGTCTCTACAATTTTTTTTATTTTTATTTTTTTTTGAGACGGAGTCTCGCTGTCTCCCAGGCTAGAGTGCGGTGGTGCGATCTCAGCTCACTGCAAGCTCCGCCTCCCGGGTTCACGCCATTCTTCTGCCTCAGCCTCCCGAGTAGCTGGGACTACAGGCACCCGCCACCACGCCTGGCTAATTTTTTGTATTTTTAGTAGAGACGGGGTTTCACCATGTTAGCCAGGATAGTCTCCATCTCCTGACCTAGTGATCTGCCTGCCTTGGCCTCCCAAAGTGCTGGGATTACAGGCCTGAGCCACTGCACCCGGCCTCTTTTTTTTTTTTTTTTTTTTTTAATTTAGTCTGGTGTGGTGGTGAGTGCCTGTAGTCCCAGCTACTCAGGAGGCTGAAGGGGGAGGATCACTTGAGCACAGGAGGTTGAGGCTGCAGGCAGTGAACCGTGATCGTGCCACTGCACTCCAGCCTGGGCAACAAAGCGAAACCCTGTTTCAAAAACAATACAAGCTGCAGCCAAGCGGACAGGAGGCATGGCCGCGATTCATCAGAGACCTTTATCCTCTCAGGGCCTCAAAGCTTGCAGAAGTGGAATTAGGACTCCAAAGTCTTGGGTCTCCTTTCCCTTTGAAGACTCCCCTCCCTAACCCCACTCACGAGAGAAAGGGAATCATCCTTTTCCTGAGTAAAAAATGAGGTCTCAGACAGTGGAGAGCACTTAGTGTGACAGCCCAAGATTTAGGCAGATGACCTGGCCTCTGAACTGAGCCCCTAAGACCACCAAACAAACAGCTTGACATTGACATTCTGCTGTTATACAAGAAGGAGCTAGAGAGAATTCAGAGTTTACGTGCCACAGGCTTCCAAAATCTCAGGCCAGAGAACCTGGAAGGTGGGATAGATGGGGGGTGACTTTCTACCCCACTCTACCCTGTAGCCTCCTTATGGAGTCACTTTGGGGCCACCAGCAAAGCACTGAATTAGGGCCTCTTGGGTGTCCAAAGAGCCTCCTCCCCTGGCAGTTGTATGGCTTAGAGATCATTCTGTCCCCTCACCCAATGTGAGGCAGAACCACCATCAACACATGGTAGATATGGTTGACAGAGTGACAGAGAGACCCACCCTCCTGTCACATTGCTGCCCTTCCCCCATGCTCTGCATAATTGATAACCGAGAGACAGCTCCCATCCCCCAGGGTGACTGAACGTCTGGGCCAGGGGCTCCTAGTCATCCTAGACGCCCCTCCAAAGCTCTGGCGCCAAGGCCCTGCCAGGGGGCAGTGGGACACAGCTCGCAGGTCAGAAATAAAGGAAACAGAAAGGGGTGTGTGTGTGTGTTGGGAGAGAGGAATCTCCAGTTTACTATAGCTCCCAGGGGCAGCAGCTTTCCCTCCACTCCAGGTCAATCTGGAAGAGCTGTCATTAGCCTGAGATCTTTCCCTTGGTCCCATCTCCTACTTCTTCAGCTATCCCCACTACCCTAAAAGACAAACAGGTGAAATGGCTTCTCTCCTCCTCTCCCCAGCTGCTGGCCCTGGATACCAGAAGGGCCTCTGGGGAAGCCTGGTAAACTGGAGGGAGGCTCTGCTGGCTGCAAGTGTCTCTGAGCATGTCACCCTTTCTATGCCTAAACCACCTAGTCGTCAGACAACCAGATGACGGCTGAAAAATTCCTTTAAAAAGTCAGGTGTGCCTACTCAAAGCTCGGCTTCTAGATAGAAAAGGAGATGGATGCTGTCCGTGTTTCTCACTCCCCTTTCATCTCCATTTTCTCAGGGTCCTCTGCTTTTCCAAACATCTTTTCAAGCCATCATTCTCGGGCTTGACACCGCTTCACGCTGCTCCGGTGTCTGTATATGTCTTGGCTCCTTCCTCCTCCTCTAGCCGTGCCTCGCCTTTTCTGTGCCGTCTCCCTTTCTCTCATTTCCTGCTTTCCTTCCCCGTGGTACTGCACCCCCAATGCCAACCCCACAAGTCCCCTCCTGCCAATACCCGACGCCTCAGCCGAAGAGCTCTCTGCATGCGGGGGCAGGGGAAGGAAGGGAACACAGATGGGGCAGACCGCTGGGTGGGGGTCCGCACCTACGATCCTCGCAGTCATCCAGGCAACCAGCCACCTGGGCCGGCCCAGGTCAGGGGCGGGGCCCGGGCACAGCCCCGCCCCCACGTCGCGCTCACGTGATCCGGGGCTAATCTTGTCCTGGTGACTTCACGCGCCGCCTCGGGCCCAGTCGTCATGGTTACGCCGCAGCGCCCAGCGCTTCCCCCAGCCGGCCGTGTCCCCTCCCCTTCCCCACCCGGAGCACCCCCTTCCGTCGCGGCGGCCCCCGCCTCAACCACGCGCCACGTGACGGCCGGGAAGGAAGTCGGGAAGCGGGAGAGGGCGCTGTGGCCGTAACCCCTTCCTCTCCACTTTGAGCTGCCCAGACTTGGGCTTCGGCCTTCCATTGCCGGTGACCAAGCTGTCCAGGGGACGGCCCCAGCTCCTCCCTGAGGGCTCCAATCCCGCCATCCCTCCCTCCTGGCCTGCCAGGCGAGAGCGTCCGAGTCCTGGGCCTTGTTTCTGGGTGGTCCAGAAGCGAATCCCCTGCTTGCGGCGGAGTGGGAGGTCGTGGGGGCGCGGGGGGGCGGGGTGGCAGGCAAAATCCCTTGGGTCCTCCAGACGAAATTCTCCCATATGTTGGCATTTTACTTGGTCTGTGTTTGTCTGTGATTTGCATTGCAATCTACACCTTATCTCTTGAAGCCACAAATACCGCGTGGGATATGTTGGGGATTTGGAAGCTGAACTTTACTGTGATTTGTGCTTTCTGGGCCTCAGTTCTCTCAAGAATATAATGGCACCAGTAGTACTTCCTTCACCTGGCTCTTCTGAGGATTCAGGGAGCTAATTGTGTGTGTGTGTGTGTGTGTGTGTGTGTGCGCGCGCGAGCGCATAGAGTGTGCGGTGCTTAAGGCGATCCTCCGGGGGCGGTAGAGCAGTGGTACCACCTTACCAAGCACCTTCTGCGCGCCAGGTGCTGTTACAAGCCATGTGATGCGAGCCTTGTGATGCGAAGTCGTCTCTCTAAAGGCTGTCCAGGCTCTCAAAGGAGCCAGAGGCCCGACCACATTGTACCTCCAGTATAATGGGAACCATGATAGAGGAAGCATACCAGGGCTGTGCCCGCCCAGAAGGCGCATTAACCTGGAGCGGATCTGGAAAGAAGGACGTCCAGGATAAAGTGACACCTGGAGAGAGATGAGAAGCGCCTTCCAGGCTGGGGATGAAGCTTGAGCTTCTTTTTCTTTATTTCTTTTCTTTCTTTCTTTCTTTTTTTTTTTTTTTTTTTTTTTTGAAACAGTCTTACTCTGTCACCTAGGCTAGAGTGCAGTGGCACACTGCAACCTCCACTTCCTGGGCTCAAGCGATTCTCCCACCTTAGCCTCCCAAGTAGCTGGGACCATAGGCATGTGCCACCACGCCGGCTAATTTTTTGTATTTTTAGCAGAGACAGGCTCTCCCCATGTTGCCCAGCCCCATGTTGCCCAGGCTGGTCTCAAACTCCCGAGCTCAAGCGATCCGCCCACCTCGGCCTCTCAGAGTGCTGGGATTACAGGCGTCAGCCACCGCACCCAGCCGAGCTTGAGCTTCTTAATAGCTATGGCACTGTGGGCAGGTTATTTAATACCTCTATGCCTTAGTCTGTAAAACGGGGCTAATAATGCCCAGCTTACAGTTTTGAGGATTAAATATGCAAAGTGCTAATGCACCTTTACCGGAAGCTAAAAAATAGTAAGCCTTTTTTGTTTTGTTTTTCTTTTCTTTCTTTTCTTTCTTTCCTTTTTTTTTTTTTTTTTTTTTTTAAGATGGAGCCTCACTGTGTCGCCCAGGCTGGAGTGCAGTGGTGCTGGAGTGCAGTGACGCGATCTCAGCTCACTGCAACTTCCGCCTCCCGGGTTCAAGTGATTCTCCTGCTTCAGCCTCCCGAGTAGCTGGGACTACAGGCGACCGCCAGCCCGCCCGGCTAATTTTTTGTATTTTAGTAGAGATGGGGTTTCACCTTGTTGCCCAGGCTGGTCTCGAACTCCTGAGCCTAAGCAATCCTCCCATCTCGGCCTCCCAAAGTGCTAAATTACAGGTGTGAGCCACTGCGCCCAGCCCTAAGCCTTCCTTAAGTTAGCCATTATCATTGGGTGTCCTGGTTCAAAAACCTGACATGGCTAAGTTCTGGTGTTGGTGCGGGCGGTTGTTTTTTCTTTTGTGACAGGGTCTCGCCTATGTCGCCCAGGCTGCAGTGCAGTGGTGCAATCACTGCTCACTGCAGCTTCACCCTCCCAGGCTCAAGATATCCTCCCACCTCAGCCTCCCGAGTAGGTGGAACTAAAGGTGCATATCACCACACTCGACTAATTTTTTTTTTTTCTTTTTTATTGAGATGGAGTCTTGCTCTGTCACCCAGGTTGGAGTGCAGTGGCGCAGTCTTGGCTCACTGCAACTTCCACCACCCAGGTTCATGCCATTCTTCTGCCTTAGCCTCCTGAGTAGCTGGGACTACAGGCGCCCACCACCTCGCCCGACTAATTTTTTGTATTGTGTACTAGAGACAGGGTTTCACTGTGTTAGCCAGCATGGTCTTGATCTCCTGACTTCATGATCTGCCTGCCTCGGCCTCACAGAGTGTTGGGATTACAGGCATGAGCCACTGTGCCTGGCTGGCTAATTTTTATATTTTTTGTAGAGATGGGGTTTCACTGTGTTGCCCAGGCTGGTCTTGAACTTCCAGGCTTCAGTGATCCACTTGCCTTGGCCCCTCAAAGTGCTGGGATTAAAGGTGTGAGCCACCATGCCTGGCCCAATCTGTTTTTGTTGTTGTTGTTGAGACAGAGTCTTGCTTTGTTGCCCAGGCTGGAGTACAGTGGCCTTATCTCGACTCACTGCAACCTTCTCCTCCCAGATTCAAGCAATTCTCGTGCCTCAGCCTCTCAAGTAGCTGGGACTGCAGGTGCACACCACCACGCCTGGCTAATTTTTTTGTATTTTTAATAGAGATGGGGTTTCACTATGTTGGCCAATCTGGTCCCAAACTCCTGACTTCAGGTGGTCCGCCTGCCTCGGCCTCCGAAAGTGTTGGGATTGTAGGTGTGAGCCACCACACCTGGCCCCCAATCTGTTTTAGAAAGATCCTTCTGAAGGAGCTGAGTGAAGAACTGGGGGTAGAGAGGGCACTTGGAGACCAGCTGTCCTGGGCCAGGTGAGGACAGCTAATGAGACTTGAACTAAGGCAGTAACAGTAGGACTAGAAAATAGCATGCACTGGGTTAGAGCTTAACAAATCTAGAATGCTTGTTAAATATGCTGATTCCAGGCCTACCACCCTCACCCCCCAGGAAAAAGTCTTCAAGGGAAAGGCCTGGTAATTAAGTATTACAAGAACTATTGAAGTTTCCCAAGCCTTCTTGTATGCCTGTGTAATCATCTACTGAACCCTTCTGCATGTGGAGATTCCTGCCACCCCTTCCCCTGTAATTCTCCACTGTAATTCAGAATGTATGGCAATAATTTCCAGACTAACCCAGGGGCTCATGGAAGGACCCTGCTAGCTATGAGGAACAATTAGAGGGATGCTTGTTCTAGGGAATCTTCAAATCTCAGGATTTGGTAACTGACAAGTGTGGAGTGAGTTGGGAGACCAGGATGGCTCCTGGTGCCAAGTTCTGGGCAAATCTCATGTAGCATTAAGGGTTTGCTGTGCCTTAGTGACAGCCAGTTTATTCCTTTGTATAGCTGGAAAAACAGGCTCAACCATAGCTCGCCTGAGGTCATATAGCCATTATGTGGCAGAAGCAAGTCAGGATTCAGGGTTTTTTTTGTTTTTTGTTTTGAGGCGGGGTTTGGCTATGTCGCCCAGGCTGGAGTGCAGTGGCTTACTGCAACCTCCACCACCTGGGCTCAGGCAATCCTCTCACCACAGCCTCCAGAGGAGCTGGGACCACAGTCACAGGATCACTCTGCCCGGCTTTTTTTTTTTTTTTTTTTTTTGTATTTTTGGTAGAGACAGGGTTTCGCCATGTTGCCCAGGCTGGTCTGAAACTCCTGAGCTCAAGTGATCCACCTGCCTCAGCCTCCCAAAGTGTTGTGATTACAGGCATGTGCCAACACGCCGTGCCGGATTCAGGTTTTTTAATGGTTGTGTTTTATTTATTTATTCATTTATTTATTGAGACAGAGTTTTGCTCTTGTTGCCCAGGCTGGAGTGCAGTGGCATGATCTCGGCTCACCACAACCTCCGCCTCCCGGGTTCAAGCAATTCTCCTGCCTCAGCCTCCCAAGTAGCTGGGATTACAGGCGTGCGCCACCACGCCCTGCTAATTTTGTATTTTTAGTAGAGACGGGGTGTCTCCATGTTGGTCAGGCTGGTCTTGAACTCCTGACCTCAGGTGATCCTCCCGCCTCGGCCTCTCAAAGCGCTGAGATTACAGGCATGAGCCACCACACCCGGCCTAATGGTTGTTTTTTTAATAGCACCCAGCTATGAACTGGGACACATCCCCATTGCCTGGAAAGTTTGAGGAGCAGGGGATAGGGCAATGAAGAGGAAAGAGGAGACAAGACCTTGTTTGACCCCTGGGAGAGCCGCTGGACTGAAGGGAGGGCTAAGGGGGATGAAGCAGTGGCCTTCTGTGACAGGTGTCTGCATCCCCATTGGCTGCTTCTGCCAATGTTGGGGGGACACAGAACTCTGTGGTTACAACCTTCACTTACCTTGGAGAGGCCCAGGAGTGTGTCTTAGAATGAGGCTGTCACCTGAGTTGAGTGTTCCTGAGAGGGCCTCAGTAGTACCATGTGTAAGTACCTGGGCGGGAGGCCTGGGGGTATCACCTTATGTAGGCAGCTCAGGAATGCTGTCCAAGGGTGCCTGAAAGGTTTACCAGCATCCTGTGTGTGCTTCAGTGTGAGGAAGGTCTAGGTGTTACTATTGTGTGCCTGAGGTTGACCCCGAGGTAAAGGTGTAAATGTGAGACCCTCCTGATACCTGTGTGTGCCTGTGAGTCTCAGGTGAAAAAAATGTGCCGCAGCAATGAATTAGTCATCTTACAGGGAGAAGGGAACTCATCTGCTACCATTATACTTGAATTTGAGACATATTTTACCAGTGTGTACCCACGTGGGGCTGTTACCTGAGAATGATACCCAGGTACGATACCTGTCTACCTATTACTTGCCTTACTAACATGCCTGAGAGGAAGCCCAAGTGTATCAGATTTCCTAAGATGGGTCAAGGTGCAACTTGGAGGGGCATGAGAAACGGAGCCACAAGTGTTACCTCCAACAGGGCTTCTGTGAACCCGGAACCCCAATCTGTGCCTCTGGGGTAAGCATCCTGAGCAGGCACGCCTGGGGCTTTAACAGCCCCTCCTTCCTTCATTCCCACAGGGCCCAGTGTTCACCATCACACCAGGGGCCAGAGGCCATGGCTTGCCTCCATGAGACCCGAACACCCTCTCCTTCCTTTGGGGGCTTCGTGTCTACCCTAAGTGAGGCATCCATGCGCAAGCTGGACCCAGACACTTCTGACTGCACTCCTGAGAAGGACCTGACGCCTACCCAGTGTGTACTTCGAGATGTGGTACCCCTTGGTGGGCAGGGTGGGGGAGGGCCCAGCCCCTCCCCAGGTGGAGAGCCGCCCCCTGAGCCTTTTGCCAACAGTGTCCTGCAGCTACATGAGCAGGATGCAGGGGGCCCAGGGGGCGCAGCTGGGTCACCTGAGAGTCGGGCATCCAGAGTTCGAGCTGATGAGGTGCGACTGCAGTGCCAGAGTGGCAGTGGCTTCCTTGAGGGCCTCTTTGGCTGCCTGCGCCCTGTCTGGACCATGATTGGCAAAGCCTACTCCACTGAGCACAAGCAGCAGCAGGAAGGTAGGCCACGTCCTTGTGGGAGCCTCCTCCGTTTCCCTGAGCCTGAGATCTGTTGGTCAGCTCCACTAAAGTCATGCAATGGTCCCTTCCCTCCCCATGACATGGCCCTAGTCCCTTAGCCATCCATCAGCCTCTAACTTCCCAACTTCTTTTAAGGTCACCCATTCATTCCTTCCCTGTTCCCTCGAACCTTCTTCTCGGCCTGTTTTTGGCTACCTTTCTGCCTCACCCTCCTTAAGTCAATTCAGCCAACCCAATGCTATCCCGTCCCTGGCCTTGAGTGTGGCTCTTTCTGAGGCTTGTGGCACTGTGCCTCCTGCCCACAGACCTTTGGGAGGTCCCCTTTGAGGAAATCCTGGACCTGCAGTGGGTGGGCTCAGGGGCCCAGGGTGCTGTCTTCCTGGGGCGCTTCCACGGGGAGGAGGTGGCTGTGAAGAAGGTGCGAGACCTCAAAGAAACCGACATCAAGCACTTGCGAAAGCTGAAGCACCCCAACATCATCACCTTCAAGTGAGATCCAGGGCAGGGGCTGGGTGTTGGGGATACTATGCTAAGGCCTGGTACCCTCCTGGGCAGTGGGACCTACCCCATCCTTCCCAGAGGAGACCCTTAGGTGGAATGGGTGGGAATGGGGGTTCCAGTTATTAATCAGGTGAAGGCTCAGCCAGCTGAGGCCTTCATACCATCGTCTGTCTCGCAGGGGTGTGTGTACCCAGGCTCCCTGCTACTGCATCCTCATGGAGTTCTGCGCCCAGGGCCAGCTATATGAGGTACTGCGGGCCGGCCGCCCTGTCACCCCCTCCTTACTGGTTGACTGGTCCATGGGCATCGCCGGTGGCATGAACTACCTGCACCTACACAAGATTATCCACAGGGATCTCAAGTCACCCAAGTGAGTAAGCAAGCAGGGAGCAACAGATGTGCATGCAGGTGACCCACTCAAGTCAGTGTGGCCTTCTCCGCACTTCCAAACCATGCCCTACGTCCATGTGGCCATCTCAGAAACCTCTTCCAAGTGATAGTCCCATCTCAGGAGGGCTGTAGTGAGCCCCTCACCTTTGGGTGTCCCAAATGATTTAAAACTGAAAGGCAGGCCGGATGCAGTGGCTCACACCTGTAATCCCAGCACTTTGAGAGGCCGAGGCAGGTGGATCATGAGGTCAAGAAATCGAGACCATCCTGGCCAACATGGTGAAACCTTGTCTCTACTAAAAATAAAAAAAAATTAGTGGGGCATGGTGGCACATGCCTGTAGTCCCAGCTACTCAGGAGGCTGAGGCAGGAGAATCACTTGAACCCAGGAGGCGGAGGTTGCAGTGAGCCGAGATTGAACCACTGCACTCCAGCCTGAGTGACAGAGTGAGACTCCAGTCTCAAAAACAAACAAACAAAAAACCTGAAAGGCAGAGTTGCTACAGAGTTAGATGAGGTGTGTGGAAGGGTGTGGACCCCAGCTGACTACACTCTTTACCAGCATGCTAATCACCTACGACGATGTGGTGAAGATCTCAGATTTTGGCACTTCCAAGGAGCTGAGTGACAAGAGCACCAAGATGTCCTTTGCAGGGACAGTAGCCTGGATGGCCCCTGAGGTGATCCGCAATGAGCCTGTGTCTGAGAAGGTCGACATCTGGTGAGGACTAGGCTGAAAACTGAGAAGAGTGGGTGGCCAGCCCTGGGGGCATGGTGGGCAACTTCTAGGGCTTGAGCACAAGTGATGGGCCGGTAGCAACCAGGACCTCTGGAGGAACCCCCTCCCAAGTGATGTCCCCTCATCCCTAGGTCCTTCGGTGTGGTGCTGTGGGAACTGCTGACTGGTGAGATCCCCTACAAAGACGTAGATTCCTCAGCCATCATCTGGGGTGTGGGAAGCAACAGTCTCCATCTGCCCGTGCCCTCCAGTTGCCCAGATGGTTTCAAGATCCTGCTTCGCCAGTGCTGGTAAGGATGGGCTGAGCTGGGATACTGGGCCTGGAGAAGTTGAGAACAGCAGTACTGATGGACAGCCAGTACCTAGAACCCTAGGTGGCCAAGTTCAGAGTCCTTAAGAGGGGAAGGGTATCAGGGCTCCCAGATGTGGCTCCCCAAGTACTGAGGACTCAGGATGTGGATCCAGGGAACTACAATCTAGAACTGAGAGGGGCTGGACTGACCAATAAATAGCAGGGACATTTAATACAAAGGACTGACTTCCATCTGAATCAGGCTCATTCTACCTTCTGAGCTGAGTCACCAGGGACAAGTGGTGTCACTCTGAAACTGTTTCCTCATCTACAAAATACAGTTAACAGTATCTGCATTCCTGGTTTGTCATGAAGTGCCAGTGAGTGCATACAAGTACAGGGAAGGAGCAGCATAACCACCAAGCATGGTTCGTTGAGCCTCACGTAAACAACCTTAGAACACAGAAGGAAAGGGTCCCAGACCCTCATTTGGAACCTAGACCCAGGGAAGTTTGAAGATGGCTAATGTGTCATTGAGCATCTCCCAAAGTGTGGTTCCTTCAGTGAAGTTATTCAGAAAAGGCGTTTATTTGGGGAGACAAGTTGGAAAATATGGGGTTCAATAGGTATCCTTACTGCAGGATTTTGACACACTAATGAATAGTGTTTAATATTCCCTAGAGACCATTGACCATAAGTTCTTTTGTCACAGAGTACATTCTAGGATTGGATTCTCCAGGACACACTTTGGGAAAGGATGCTCTAGTTCCTATCTGGTCCTCCCTCAAATTCTCCCCTCTCCTCCTAACTCCATTCCTTTCAGGAATAGCAAACCGCGAAATCGCCCATCATTCCGACAGATTCTGCTGCATCTGGACATTGCCTCAGCTGATGTACTCTCCACACCCCAGGAGACTTACTTTAAGTCCCAGGTGTGCTGTGGGTAGGAAAATGAATACCTAATTCCCCTTCTTTGCAGAGATGATGCCATCTGAGGGGGGAGGCTGGGAAATGGGTTAAGTGGGACTGAGGAGATTGGCTCTTAGAGAACGGAGTCAATCCACTCCTTTTTGCTCCAGCACACACATTGGCAGTGACGTGTGGGCAACCTGCAGAGCCTTTCACTGGGTGAAGGGATGGCTCTCACTCCTCGTCTGCTCTCCACCCACAGGCAGAGTGGCGGGAAGAAGTAAAACTGCACTTTGAAAAGATTAAGTCAGAAGGGACCTGTCTGCACCGCCTAGAAGAGGAACTGGTGATGAGAAGGAGGGAGGAGCTCAGGTGAGTTCCTGTGCTTGGGGAGGTGATTTTACCAACAGCAAGGACTATGCACCCAGTCAGCTCCTACCCAGCCCCAGGGCGGGTGGAAGGACTATGAAAGGACTGTGTACAGGAATTCTGAGACTGCGGATCTATTATGGCCCTAGATGAACCCAGTTCACCTTGGGGAACCCTTCTGCCCGTTGCAGACATGCCCTGGACATCAGGGAGCACTATGAAAGGAAGCTGGAGAGAGCCAACAACCTGTATATGGAACTTAACGCCCTCATGTTGCAGCTGGAACTCAAGGAGAGGGAGCTGCTCAGGTAACCCTACCTGTCCTTATGCACCTAGCCCTGGCGCTGTGCCTGCCTTAGAGATCCTACTGAGACCGGGGTGCCCCTTCCTGGTCATTTGCCCAGCTGAGAAGGTGCCTGGATCTTTAGGCGAGAGCAAGCTTTAGAGCGGAGGTGCCCAGGCCTGCTGAAGACACACCCTTCCCGGGGCCTCCTGCATGGAAACACAATGGAGAAGCTTATCAAGAAGAGGAATGTGCCACAGAAGCTGTCACCCCATAGCAAAAGGTGGGACATGAATGGTGGTTCCAATATGGCAAGAGGGATACTGAAGTGGCAGCAGATGTTTAGCAGGGAGATGCGTACTTTAGTGTCCAAAGATAGGGAGTGCTTTTGAGTACATAGATTTGGCAGTCTCAACCTTTTACTTTTTCTCTCCTTCCAGACCAGATATCCTCAAGACAGAGTCTTTGCTACCTAAACTAGATGCAGCCCTAAGTGGGGCTGGGCTTCCTGGGTGTCCTAAGGGTCCCCCCTCACCAGGACGGAGTCGCCGTGGCAAGACCCGTCACCGCAAGGCCAGCGCCAAGGGGAGCTGTGGGGACCTGCCTGGGCTTCGTACAGCTGTGCCACCCAATGAACCTGGAGGACCAGGAAGCCTAGGAGGGGGACCCTCAGCCTGGGAGGCCTGCCCTCCCGCCCTCCGTGGGCTTCATCATGACCTCCTGCTCCGCAAAATGTCTTCATCATCCCCAGATCTGCTGTCAGCAGCACTAGGGTCCCGGGGCCGGGGGGCCACAAGCGGAGCTGGGGATCCTGGCTCACCACCTCCGGCCCGGGGTGACACCCCACCAAGTGAGGGATCAGCCCCTGGCTCCACCAGCCCAGATTCACCTGGGGGAGCCAAAGGGGAGCCACCTCCTCCAGTAGGGCCTGGTGAAGGTGTGGGGCTTCTGGGAACTGGAAGGGAAGGGACCTCGGGCCGGGGAGGAAGCCGGGCTGGGTCCCAGCACTTGACCCCAGCTGCACTGCTGTACAGGGCTGCCGTCACCCGAAGTCAGGTAAAGTATGGGAAGGCTCCTGAGCTCTTTCCCTTTTTCCTTATTCTCCCTGGGGTCCAAGTCTAATCCCCCACATTATGCTCAATTTTAAGCCATTCCCTACTTTACCCTTTTAAACTACGTTCCCTTCTCCTGGATTCTTAGTGACCTCTTTCCACTTCTGACCACAGTCCCCCCATCTCTCCTGCAGAAACGTGGCATCTCATCAGAAGAGGAGGAAGGAGAGGTGGACAGTGAAGTAGAGCTGACATCAAGCCAGAGGTAAGTGATGGGAGTACAGGAGTTAATGGCATTTTTGTTTTCTGCAAGGGGCAGAACCAAGCTGTAATCCCCCTCTTCAACATGTAGGTGGCCTCAGAGTCTGAACATGCGCCAGTCACTATCTACCTTCAGCTCAGAGAATCCATCAGATGGGGAGGAAGGCACAGCTAGTGAACCTTCCCCCAGTGGCACACCTGAAGTCGGCAGCACCAACACTGATGAGCGGCCAGATGAGCGGTCTGATGACATGTGTTCCCAGGGCTCAGAAATCCCACTGGACCCACCTCCTTCAGAGGTCATCCCCAGCCCAGAACCCAGCTCCCTGCCCATTCCACACCAGGAACTTCTCAGAGGAAAGCAGGTGAGTGACACAACAGCAACAAGCAGATATTGAACAGGGAGAGCTGTAAGCAGATAGATGCCTTATCTTTTGACAGCTTTTGGGGAGACAGCTGCACAGGCCAGAAAGTACCATAAAGAGCAAATATCCACGTGGTGGAATTTCAGAAGCCTCTTGCAGAGCATCTATTATGGTGCCTGACCAGTAGCTTGTATGTAGCTATAAGTTGCAGCCAGGGAAGGATTCTGAAAGGAGTCTGACACCCTGGAGAATGGCCTGAGCAACTGAAATCTGGAAGAAATAAATCAGTAAGCCGGTCGGGCACGGTGGCTCACACCTGGAATCCCAGCACTTTGGGAGTCCGAGGCAGGTGGATCACAAGGTCAGGAGTTCAAGAACACCCTGACCAATATGGTAAAACCCCATCTCTATTAATAGTACAAAAATTAGCCGGGCATGGTGGTACGCGCCTGTAATCCCAGCTACTCAGGAGGCTGAGGCAGAATTGCTTGAACCTGGGAGGCGGAGGTTGCAGTGAGCTGAGATTGCGCTATTGCACTCCAGCCTGGGCAAAAGAGCAAGACTGCTGTCTCAAAAAAACAAGTCAGTAAGCCACTGGCTATTAAAATGACCCCAGCAAAGAACCCTAAGGAATCTCACTCCATTTCTACTCTTCCTCACAGGGCCCTCCCAATTCTGAGGACTCAGACTGTGACAGCACTGAATTGGACAACTCCAGCAGCGTTGATGCCTTGCGGCCCCCAGCTTCCCTCCCTCCATGAAAGCCACTCATATTCCTTGTACATAGAGAAATATTTATATAAATTATATATATATACATATATATATATATATATATGCGCCACATAATCAACAGAAAGATGGGGCTGTCCCAGCCGTAAGTCAGGCCGAGGGAGACTGATCCCCTGACCAATTCACCTGATACTCACTCTAGGGACACTGGCAGCTGTGAAAATGAACGAGGCACAGCCGTGGAGCTGTGCCTAAGGGCAAACTGGCCCCTTCCTGCCCCACCCCATTCCTTATATTCAGCAAGCAACAAGGCAATAGAAAAGCCAGGGTTGTCTTTATATTCTTTATCCCCAAAGAATGGGGGTGGGGGGAGGGAAAGGTGGGAGGGGCAGGAGAGAAAACCACTTAAGACTGCACTTTTCTGTTCTGTTTTACTCTGTTTACACATTTTGCACTTGGGAGAAGGGAGACTAAGGCTGGGTCCTCCCCTCTGAGGATTCTCAGGTGGCAATGTAACTCATTTTTTTGTCCCTCCATTGATCTTCTCTGCCCAAGCCCCGTCTTAGGGTCCAGGGGGAGGTTAGGAGACTGATAGCATGTGATGGCTCAGGCTGAAGAACTGGGGTGCTGTTTAAGTCCCTACTTTCTTCCTGGTGCCTGATTGGGGTGGGGACTGTCCTACTGTAACCCCTGTGAAAAACCTTGAAATATAACCACTCCATGCAGGCCCAGCTGTTGAGGGTTTTCTTGATGAATGAATGGGGTACCATACATGGTTAAGATAAAGCCTTGGGCTCCGGACTTCATCTAAGGTGTCTGGACAAGTTCTCCTGCCCCTCCACTTTTTTGCATCTATTCTCACTAAATTGAGTATAATGTCAAGCCCCAACTTTCTAAAATTATAGGAATAAATGGTAGCAGGTACATCCTTCTAACTCGTTATGGAGGACTATAAATGAAGTTACTAAAAACAATACACTGAAATTTTTAGTTTAAAATATGCAAGCCTGAACAAGGGGACCAACATTCCCAAGAAACTGGAACCCAGTCAGACATATGACCAACTGCTTAATGTGTATGCCATGTATGTCATGTGTCATTCCTTTCCCCCACCCCCAAGTGGACGTGCTTGCCTGCCTGTAGGACAGGTAAGTCCTAGGAAAATCTAATCCTCAATCTTTTGGACACAAGTTTTATAAGGGCCAACCAAGCATGAAGTCAGGGAAAAATAGGATCAAGGGCCACAAAAAAAGATGGAAGTGGTAAAATAGAAGAAAACATCTTAACCGGAATAAAGGCTTCTATTCAAAACCCAAGAAGGGTCCTTTGAGGGATAAAAGGTACAAAAATAACAGCAAGACAAGAGGAATAAAACCCACATGAATCACTGTGGCATCCAGTTTCTATTCACAAAGAAAAAGCTCCAGTCCATCTTTTAATTTTTTTGAAAAATTCCTGACATTACAGAACTAAACTGAAATGTATTAATATTCCACTCTTACATTTCCATGACAAACAGAAAAATTCATGAGCCAAAAAAACAAAACAAAAAACCAACAACAAAAAAAAAGAAAAAACAGGAAGAAGCTTATAAAACTAAATATGGATCTCAGCATCAACAGCTGAACAGAGAAAGGAATTAAAATGCTTTAATTAAAAATTCACAAGTGGATGATAAAATATGTAGAAACTGAAAATTTACAAACTATTTAAAACCTGGAATCGCTGACTGTTCAGAAACTACACAGATGGATCATGGGTGGTGGTGAACAGCAGAAAGGGATTATGGATGAATCTGCATTGTTCTAGCTGCTCCCCATGCCACCCGTCTCCGAGGAAAGCCTGTAACACAGAAACAAGAACTCAGTTAGTTTCCCCAGTGCCCAGCTGCACTTCATCTCTACCTGGTCCATGAAATGTGAAGAGTAAATCAGTGCTGGAGTACCAAGGGAGACATTTTAAGGTTTCTTAAATTTACCAGTACCATAATCCTTTAATCCTTGCAATCCAAGCACGTGGAGGTCTATCACCTCAGAACCAAGGGAAACAGCCCTTGGTTATCAAATGTCCCTCAAACTATATTCTTTTAGTTCCACCTCCATGGTGGGCTAACCAAGGAGCATACTTTCTGGAAACAGGCCCCTCTAAAGAGTGCTCACAATACACAGAAGCAATGTTTCTTTATTGCTGAGCTCACTTTGGCTCCTCCCAAACAGCTGACAAAATACCAGTTTAGGAAAGAAACAGTCATCTGAGAGTAGTCTCAAGGGTTTAATGCTGAGACAACTCAAGGCCTTTAAAGCCCTGAAGTTCTATCAATGTGTAGGGTATGAGGTAACACAGTTTTAAAGGTAAAGAGATGTTAAAAAGAGATGTAAAAATAATTATGGGTCAAGAATTATACTCAAATTTATTTATTTAAATTAATTGATTTATTTTTTGAGACAGAGTCTAGCTCTGTCACCCAGGCTAGAACGCAGTGACGTGATCTTGGCTTACTGCAACTTCCGCCCTCAAGCAATTGTCCTGCTTTAGCCTCCACCCGATAGCTGGGATTATAGACAGCCACCACCGCTCCCGGCTAGTAGAGACCAGGCTTCAACGTGTTGCCCAGGCTGGTCTCAAACTCCTGACCTCAGGTGATCCACCTGCCTTGGCCTCCCAAAGTGTTGGGATTATTACAGGCGTGAGCCACTGCGCCTGGCCTTATTGTTTTTGTTTTTGTTTTTTTTTGAGACCAAGTTTCACTCGTCACTCAGGCTGGAGTGCAATGGCGCAATCTCAACTCACTGCAACCTCCACCTCCCGTGTTCTACCGATTCTCCTGCCTCAGTCTCCTGAGTAGCTGTGATTCCAGGCAGCTGTCACCATGCCCAGCTAACTTTTGTATTTTCAGTAGAGACGGAGTTTCACCATGTTGGCCAGGCTGGTCTCAAACTTCTGATCTCAGGTGATCCACTTGTCTTGGCCTCCCAAAGTGCTAGGATTATAGGCGTGAGCCACCGCGCCCGGCCTTAAAAAGTTTTTTAAAAAGTTTTCAGGACTTAAAAGTAGCAGACAAAATAATTTGTTTTAACTCTGTAGCTCACTCTACAAGCTCCTATATCTTGTCAAGCCATGTCCTCCATCTAAACATACCTGGCTACAATGCCTTTCTGTTTCAAAGAGATGGTCATTTAAGGTCCTGGAATCCAATTTAGGGCTTTCAGGGAAAGGTATTCAAGTACTCGGTATGCTTCATTGGTAGGTAGGTAGGCAGGCAGCAAGACAGGCAGGCAGCTCTCATTTTGAATAGAACCAAATGTGTAAGACTTCATTTCAGTTCATGAAGTTATTTCATAAGATTTTAAATTGATTGGCATAAAATATTTGTGATATGTGGTCATGAAAACATGACTGGTAATTCACCATCTGTATCCCTTCCACAACAATGCAAAGCCAAAAGCTGGGTAGAAAAGCAAGGGCCAAAAAACTGAAAAGTCCTTCGACTACAAACTATTTATTTTTAGTCAGAAATGGTTTCTCCACCTCAGCATTAAGGGAATATTTAGTTCTTAAAAGGGGGGTAGACTAGTGCTATTTCAAAACACAATGATCTACCGAAAGGTAAACAATAGCTGTGAATTAAAGGGTTCAGTAAGAACTGAAGGTCTAAGGAAGGAACTGCTAGATACCATTAGACCTAGGACCTAAAAATTTAAGTTTATAAAAATTGGTGGTAGCACTCTGGCCCCACCAGAGCTCTAAAAGAAATGTCCTGAATGTCTATCAAGCCCAAATAGGGATTTGCTGGAGTAGGGGAAGTGAGGCAAGGAGAAATGCTATGAAATACTGAGTCAGGTATTCTAGGATAGAAGACCACATGGGGGAGCTCTAAGCTTTAAAAAAAATTAAAACTGAGGTCTTTTGGAAGTACTGATGGTAGCTAGCCCCTTAAACATGTGGAATCCTTCCTTGGGGAATAGCCACTAGATTAAGAGGCTTTCCAATCAAGAACTACATGAACAAAACCAGGTCCCTGGGGGGAGATGGTATCAGCATGATTAAGGCCTAACTACAGAAAGAGAGAGCTTACCAAGGGAGAGACCACATAATAAAGGAGCAACTAAATAAAACTCTTAACTGGACAGGTTTGGCCATCTAATCCTTTATGCATACTTGGGAGCTATAATACTTCTTCATAGGCCCAATCTGGGATGGAAGGGCCACAATAACATCAGAGAATGAGACAATATATTGGAATACTAACAGCTTTTTTTTTTTGTCAGCCAATGGGGATGCTGGGAAAAAGTCATCAGGGGAAGTATCTCTACACTGAGTTCTCTAATGCCCTGTGAAGAGCATTATACTTTCAGCACTGTGGCAATGTGTACTCTGGTTGAATGGAAGGCTATCAGAGGCCTTATGCCACTATATAAGTATATTTGTGTTTTATGAGAGGCCTGTGCCCATCTTAGCATAAGAAAATGAACAACGTTTCAGGGAGGTTAGTATGATATGAGTAAAAGTAAAGTTTAAGTTGTTAGTCCTGGCTAGTCACTCATAACCTACGAATTTAAATTATCTTAGGGCCTCTATTTTTTAATCTGTAAAATGAGGGGATCAATGCGTTACAGATTAGTTGATCCTTAAGGTTCCTTCCAAATCTAAGCATGTTACTTCCTACTCGTGATAGTGTTGGTGAGGAGGAGAAAGGATACAGCAAGGAATAGAAAAAAGGGTAAAGAAACTTGGTTAACAGAGTTGGTTTAGGATGAGTGGATGGCATCATGTCAAGTTGTGGATAATGTCACGCGTTGGCTGAGATATACCCTAATGTCACAGAAAGAGGCATAATGGTAATTCAGAGGAATGCAGACAGAAGCTGCCTAATTTTATTAGACTTATCCCACTTTGCCCCTCCCCTTCATTCTGGGTAAAGAAGTACGTTCTCTTAATGTATGACTTGGAAGAGATCCCTCACGGTAACCATTCACCAGAGGAATCCTGGGATGAACACCTTGTTAGCCGCTGCTGGCAAGGTAAGGCCATCTGAGAAGTCAGACAAACTTGTCATTAGTGAGGCTTGTTGCCAATTACAGAGGACCCTCAGGATCTAAACTGCCGCAGGCTTTTATTTCTTTGTGGGAATATTGACAAAGGACTATAAAATTCACTTGGGATTCAAAAAGCCCATGTCAGTTATACAGGCTTCCTAGTTGAATAGCCACAGGTCACAAGCCCCCAACCCTTTACCCTTCACAGCACACAGTATACTAAGGTTCTTACTGCGCCAACTTTATTACAGCTAGAAACACAAATATGGCCAAGAAGGCGTGCTGATAGCTTCACCATTAAATAATTATTTAAAAAAAAAAAAGGTTAACGAAGCAGCTTTTATTAATTAACACAGAGCCTAACACATTGTTATATTGCAAGGCAGAATAAAGCTACAAAGAAGAGTAACAAACAAGAAAGAAGAGAAAACTGTGGCTCTAGATAAAGAATTCAAGTCAGACCCTGAAACAGGCACTCAGCTGAAATGGCCTAAACCTAAACAAGGGTTACCACTCCCCCCACCCCCACCCAGTTATCCCCCAAAGTAGTAAAAAGGAAAGGGTAACAAGCTCACAATAGTTTCATTCTCACCAATGTTAACAAAGGAAAACAAAATGAACCAAATAATACTGGAGGAGGTGCCTCAAGATATGCAATCAGTAGGGAGAGAATCTCTGTTTCTCGCCTTTCAGTTTGTTAGTTACACATGGCACGGCAGAGGTGGTGGTGGTGGTAGCTGAAGCCCCGGTACCCTTAGCAGCAGACACAACATTTAGAGCCAGGAGAGGGATGGGTTTCATGCCAAGCAGACTGGAGACACAAGGGGCGGTCGGAAGAGGGTTGGGGAGGCTGGAGGGTGCGTCGGAGGTCCCCGCTGTGGCGAGCGAGGGGGTGGTGGTGGAGGAGGAAGAAGAAGAAGGGGTGGAGGGTTGAGAGAGGTTGATGCTGAGGTGATCAGGGATCGTGACGGAGGCTGCCTGGGAGGAGGGTTTAGCGTTTTCTAAACTGTAACAGAGGAAAAAAGGAACAAAAAAAAACGGGTGGGTGGAAGGGAAGACCACAAAAGGGAATAAGTACAGGACAAAAACTGCTTCAGTTATATCAGTAAGTGCCTCTGGTTGACAATTAGGAAGACCTAGTGTCAACTTATGACAAGCTTTCTTTTAGCCTGTGTCCCACCCTCTAAATATGTATACTTCCATTCCACAGAGCTACTTAAAAACTGCTATGGGGAAGAAAAAGCTGACAGAGAAAAGAAAACATAGGGCACATACTTTCATGTGTCTGACACACTGACCCAACCCAGACGCTGAAGGAATGATTTCAGGTAGAAAAAAGATACTCATCAATCACCCAACAAGGAAGAAATGTTTCCTCTAATCAAATGTCAATTTCCTATTCTAACAGAAAATCAATTATCCCGTAATTACTTGTGAAGCTTTGAATATTTATAAAGCAGAATTTTAAAAAATCCTTCCAGCTGTAGTATTAAAGTCTGCTTATATTTCCACAGCAAATAAACCAATATTAGGGTAGAAAGAGACAAGAGTCCAAAGTAGGTCACTGACTAATTTCAAATTTCAAAGAATGTAGCGTTTTCAAAGAAAAATGCCGAGAACAGAAGTGTAGATAAGAACTAGGGAAGCTTTTCTGGTGAGTGGTGGTATAAAAAGTTGTTTTTGACCGATCATACTTTTAATGTGGACCTTTCAGAAGTGGAAAAGAGAAACTCAAGTATCACCTAAAAATTCATACTTAAAAAGCAAAAATGCTGCTGCTTCTACTCCCAAAATAAGCTCCACAGAACAGTAAGGATATGTGTCTCCCAAATGCCTGTATGTGTCTAAGCCAGAACCACATATATTTGGGAAATTTGCCTGGACAATTAAGCCCACAAGGCTGTCTTCAAGAGCAGAAAGGCTCCTCTTAAAACCTCATTTTGTTACCTATGTCCAAAGACAGCTGCAATCCATAAAGGAGAGGGAGGGATACAGAAGTCCACTAACTATATAAAAGGACCCAGACTGCCACCATGAAAAATCAAGAGACAGGAGAAAATGCCCAGAATCCAGTGAAATCCTTCTCACCTTAAAAAAATGAAACAAAACAAAACAAAAAAACCCTTTGACTTCTACATTTAAGCTGCACCAAAGAATGGAAAGAATAAGCTTTGTGCATGCAGTCTTTGCTTTGGTGTTAGATGAAACTTTGACCCTAATCCAAGGCTTCGATGATACTCAATTGCTATTCAGTCACAATCATCCTGAAAAGAGTGACTCTACCAAGAGAATTCTGCTTCCTGACATGTAGCCACTGACCTATTGCAGGGGCTAGACAAGCAGGTGACATTTAAACAGTCACAATTTAAATTACATGAAGGGCAAGCCTACCGGAAGAAAAAAACAAATTCCAGCTTTCAAAAACATGATTCTTGCCACTGAAAACCGAAAAATTCTTGCCCTCCAAAATCCTAATTACAAATACGAAAAGCCGGGCGCAGTGGCTCCCACCTGTAATCCCAGCACTCTGGAGGCCGAGGCGGGCAGATGATGAGGTCAAGAGATTGAGAGCATCCTGGCCAACATGGTGAAACTCTATCTCTACTAAAAATACAAAAACTAGCTGGAAGTCGTGGTGCGTGCCTGTAGTCCCAGTTACTTGGGAGGCTGAGGCAGGAGAATCACTTGAACCCAGGAGGTAGAGGTTGCAGTGAGCCGAGATTGAGTCATTGCACTCCAGCCTGGTGACAGGGCAAGACTGTCTCAAAAAAAAAAAAAAAAAAAAGAGGCCGGGCGTGGTGGCTCACGCCTGTAATCGCTGCACTTTGGGAGGCCGAGGCGGGCGGATCACGAGGTCAGGAGATCGAGACCATCCTGGCTAACACGGTGAAACCCTGTCTCTACTAAAATACAAAAAAAAAATTAGCCGGGCGCGGTGGTGGGCGCCTGTAGTCCCAGCCAGTCGGGAGGCTGAGGCAGGAGAATGGCGCGAATGCGGGAGGCGGAGCTTACAGTGAGCCCAGATCACGCCACTGCACTCCAGCCTGGGCGACAGAGTGAAGACTCTGCCTCAAAAAAAAAAAAAGAAAAAGAAAAACAATTCTTGTAATCCCAGCACTTGGGGAGGCAAATCACTTGAGGTCAGGAGTCAGAGACAAGCCTGACCAACATGGTGAAATCCTCTCTCTAAAAAAGAAAAAGACCTCTTTGCAAACAACCTTGGTGTAAAAGTCTACTACTACCATTTCATTCTCAACATAGAACCTAGTGTGCTTGGTGGATAGACAAGAAAACAAATCGAGGAATGGGAAAGCTTTTCTACACAGAGTAGTAGCACCTAAAGAAATGAAGAGACTTAAAGCTAAATGTCACACTGCTACTGGGGAAATGGTATGTTCTTAGCTAGCACTAAATAACCATAGCATACAAACATGGTCAGTACAAGCACAACAATACAGACCTCATAGGAATTCCTTTCCCCTGTACTAGATTCAGGAACTCATGTAAAACTTTTATGACAAAGAGACCAAACACTTGTAAGAAAGGTAAATAATAACTAGACAACACTCCCCATTAAAACAGACCTAAGGGCTTCAGGGCTAACACAATGCTTTAAAATATTAGTAAGCAATTAAGGGTGTGACTTCAGCACATGAGTTGAGAAAGCAAGTAATATAAATGACTGTAGGATCCCATTTGACTGTGAACAGTGTCCTCAAATTCTCAGAGTAGTAACATTACCTAGCCATGGGTAAGGGAAATAAAACCCTCGGGAAGCCATTAAGGGATGAGACTGGGGGAGGGGTGAGATAGAAAACACACTTCACACTTCCAAAACATTCCAATACCTGTGCTTCCCACATTCCCACAAGCTCTGAATAAAACACATGTGCAATCTGAGAAAAATGGGTGTTTCCAGAACAAATGGTAATTGCTGCCTCCAAGAAACTGCCTTGCTGTCCTATTACTCCATTGTCCTTATTACAATTAAGGGTGCTTTGGACTCCAAATCAAATCAGTGAAAGAAACAGTAGTCTATATGCTATGTAGAACAAGAGACTCACAATTGATTTTGAGAGTGCTCTAGCCAGAGAACTCTATTATTGAAGACATGGGCCACTCTTTCCTCTTCCCATATCATCAAGTTAAATGCGGGCAATCTGTGCTCCCTATTCCCCAACCCCTTGCAAACTTATTGCAATTTGTTTACTTTTTCTGCTACACTCAAAGTAGGGCTACCAAAAAAAAAAAATTTTGGCCATCTTTACCCATTGCCCATGTAATCCCACATTTAATAACATACTGCAGCTCTCCCTCACACACACATTACTGTGTTGGCATAAGTAAGACAAAAGGTAGGGCAATCTTACCTGACATTGATTAGATATTGAGCCAGGCTAATGCTGGCAGCAGATCCAGTGATGGTAACCTGCCTATCAGTAGATCCTTCCACTGGGTTCGCAATTTTGATCTGCGCCCCAGACATCTGACGGATCTCATTGATTTTGGCGCCTTGACGCCCGAT
This sequence comes from Theropithecus gelada, assembly GCF_003255815.1. Taxonomy (NCBI): domain Eukaryota; kingdom Metazoa; phylum Chordata; class Mammalia; order Primates; family Cercopithecidae; genus Theropithecus; species Theropithecus gelada. The sequence continues at coordinate 12,612,245 of NC_037679.1, read as the reverse complement.
TATGCAGCCAATCAACTTAAGGGAGAAAAACAAGGCACACCAAATTAGAGTTGCATGGCTAGGTCCAAGAATCCCACCCCTGCCCTCTAGCTCCTACAGCTGTGGCCAGGCTGGAGTGCAGTGGTCTGATTTCACCTCACTGCAATCTCAGTCTCCTGGATTTGGGCAATTCTCCTGCCTCAGCAGGACTACAGGGACATGCCATCATGCCCAGCCTACTTTTGTATTTTTAGTAGAGACGGGGTTTCACCATGTTGGCCAGGATGGTCTCGATCTCTTGGCCTTGTGATCCACCCGCCTCAGCCTCCCTAAGTGCTGGGATTACAGGTGCGAGCCACCGCGCCTGGCCTTTTAAAAAAAAAAAAAAGAAACAGGGTCTTGCTATGTTGCTCAGGCTAGTCTCAAACTCCATGGTTGAAGCCATTTTCGAACCTCAGCTTCTCTATCTCTGTACTCCCTGTACCTGGGATTACAGGTGTACACCGCCCTGCCCAACTTCATCCTATACCCTTTTATCCATACACTTTTGATCAAAAAACTCTTGACCCATTCTTCAGTCGGACCATGGTAAGAGCCAGTTCTGAGCCAACTCACTCTTAGGTCCAAGTATTAGCTCTTCATTATTTCTGTCCTCAGAGTATTAATTCCAAAGACAAAATAAACCAGAGCCAAAACAAGAATAAATTTAGACAGCTAGAAATAGATAAAGGTAGAAATACATTGTTTCTGGCAGCAAAGATGCTTAAAGTCATCCTGCCGTAATTACCACCTTGACAAGAATTCTGGCCAATTCCTAAGGTGTTTTTGCCTTGGGAAAAGGTGGAGGAAAAAAAAAAAAGGTCAACATTTGCACTAATACTGTAAACAATATGACCTTGGATAGCACAGATCTAAAGTTCATGAACCACTACACTGTGGTGGGGGACAGTGACTCATGCCTGTAGGCTGAGGTGGGTCAATCACTTGCGCTCAGCAGTTTCACGGCGAAACTCCATCTTTACAAAAAAATACAAAAAAAGCTAGCCAGGCATAGCGGCATGTACCTGTGGTCCCAGGTACTCAGGAGGCTGAGATGGGAGGATCTCTTAAGCCTGGAAATCCAAGGCTGCAGTGAGTCAGGATCGTGCCTCTCTTGCTCCAGCCTGGGCAACAGAGGGAGACCCTGTGTCAAAAAAAAGAAAGCCACCACACCTTTTTTTTTTTTCCTTTCTTGTTTTTTTTTGAGACAGAGTCTTGCTCTGTTGCCCAGGCTGGAGTTCAGTGGCACGATCTCGGCTCACTACAACCTCTGCCTCCCGGGTTCAAGCGATTCTCCTGTCTCATCCTTCTGAGTAGTGGGATTACAGGTGTGTGCATGCCTGGCTAATTCTTGTATATTTAGTAGACACAGGGTTTCACCACGTTGGTCAGGCCTGTCTCCTGATCTCATGACCCACTTGCCTCGGCCTCCCAAAACTGCTGGGATTATAGGCATGAGCCACTGCACCCGGCCGAAAACCACTACGTTTTCTAAGGATAAGGCTTTAGCTTCTACAAAAACAAAGGCAAGCTGGACGCAGTGGTTGACGCCTGTAATCCCAATGCTTTGGGAGGCTGAAGGGGGGATCGCTGGAGGTCAGGAGTTCAAGATCAGCCTGACCAACATGGAGAAACCCCATCTCTAATTTAAAAAAATACAAAAATCAGCTGGACATGGTGGCACACACCTGTAGTCCCAGCTACTCGGGAGGCTGAGGCAGGAGAATCACCTGAACCCAAGAGGCGGAGGTTGCTGTGAGCCAAGCCTGGGAAACAGAGCAAGAGCGAGACGCCGTCTTAAAAGAAAAAAAAAAGGCAGCAAATGGACACGAATTTCTTTCCCTTTTTTTTTTTTTCTTGAGATGAGAGTTTCACTCTTGTTGCCCAGGCTGGAATGCAACGGCACTATCTCGGCTCACCACATCCTCCACCTCCCAGGTTAAAGCGATTCTCCTACCTTAGCCTCCCAAATAGCCGGAATTACAGAGATGTGCCACCATGCCCAGCTTTTTGTATTTTTAGTAGAGATGGGTTTCTCCATGGTAGTCAGGCTGGTCTTGAACTTCCAAGCTCAGGTGATAAGCCCACGTCGGCCTCCCAAAGTGCTAGGATTACAGGCGTGAGCCACTGCGTCCAGCTAGGAATTTCTATTGTCAACAAAAAGTTACTGCTGTCTTGTCATACCTCACACAATAATTCTATCATAGCTGTCATCACAATTCTACATACTATAATCAACTTATTTTTGTATCTCAAAATTCCCATTTTCCATTCTTGGGGTATGAAGAACAAAAACAAAAATAAAGATAAAATTATAAAATTCCCAGTTTCTTTCCCTAGGGCTTAAAAGTAGCAGGACATGTAGGCCAAGTGCAGGGGCTCACGCCTGTAATCCCAGCACTTTGGGAGGCCACAACGGGCAGATCACTGAGCTCGGGAGAGCGAGACCAGCCTGACCAACATGGAGAAACCCCATCTCTACTAAAAACACAAAATTAGCCAGAGGTGGTGGCACATGCCTGTAATCCCAGCTACTCGGGAGGCTGAGGCAGGAGAATCGGTTGAACCCAGAGACAGAGGTTACAGCGAGTAGATCACGCCATTGCACTCAAGCATGGGTAAGAAGAGTGAAACTCTGTCGCGGGGAGAAAAAAAAAAAAAAAAAAAAAAAAAAAGGTAGCAGGACACTGCTGAAACGACATCTATTTCTTTAAAGTCAATTTTCTCATTTTCATCCTACACAACCTAACTACACTTACATCATTTGGAATGGTGAGTTCATGAGAAGTAGTCTGAGCAGATGCATCCAAACCTGCTAAAAGACAGAAGAGAGCAAGCAAATTCAATGCACAGCATTCAAAACCCCACTGACTTGCACATTAAACTAACAGAAGGAAATAAACTGGAAACCCAGCATCATTGGCTGTTGGGATTCATCACTAACTTGGAAGCCTCCAAAGAGGAAAGGGGGGAGAAGGGTGTAGAAATAATGCTCGAAAGGTTCTTCTGTACACTCAGAAGAGCTGATTTCATGCCATTTCCTGCAAAGCCCAGCCTATTAGGGACGGGGGATGGAAGCAAGGGCAAGGGAGTGTGGTATCCTCAAAGAGGACCAATGTCTAAACAAGTCCTTCTGTACTTCTACCCCTATCCTGCTGTTGTGTTCCAAACTGCATCTCACCTGATGCTCACTAGCACCAGTGCCAATATTATGCCTGTTAATGGGTACCATGGACTTTTGGCACACATGCAGAGTTGTTTTAAATATACCTGTATCAGATTAAGGCCCTCCACCCCCTATCCTCCTAACCTAGACTGGAAGGTCAGATAGAATGAAATGGCAGTCAGGTGAGGGGACTTCATTTCTCCAGATTTAGTCCCTGTCTTTTGTTCAGTAATTTTGTTCTGGCTTTCATTTTGTTTTCCAAAGAAAAAGAAAGAAAAAAAAAAATCCCATCAGCAAATACCCATACCCATCTTTAACAACACCTGGACTGAACCAGGCCAGCTGGCTAATACTCAAGCTTAGTCCTGATCTCAACTATGGCTGCTGGTCTCGTCATTTTTAGAAGGGGGTTGGCCAGATCCATCAAGGGACCCTCGGGGGCACCAGGCCCACCCCTTCGCTCTCTCAGCTCCTCTCTGCCATGTGCATGTTGCTGGTATGGTTCATGGGCAGTGAAACAAGACTCCCACCAGTTTATTAATATAACAGTAGAATACTACAGATTTTTTTTTTTTTAATCATTACCCCAATAGCCTTTCACCTCTGGAGAGCTGGATTCAATGCCTGTTAAGATACAAGTGAAAATGAGTTTGGTGGTCTCATCCTAACCCTATCGGACAAGTTATTCCTTATACAGAAAAGCCCCAAAAACAGAAATAAAACAAAAACAAAAACAAAAACAAAAAAACACTACACAATTTGGCACAAATGGATGGTCTCTACCCAAGCCTGTGAATTGCTGGTGGAGAGAAAGGGGGTGCTGATCAGATCAAGGGGGCAGCAGTCAGGATGGGCTCAAAGAAATATCAGCCTACCCTTTGCCTGACAAGCATCCCCAAACCTCACCCCCAAACCTTCCAGGGCTTTTTTTTTTGTCTTTTAGAATAACTGACCCCAAATGAAAACCACGTTAACAAACACATTACCTCCTTGGGCTTAGCCATAGTAGACAGGCAAGTTTAAACCAGCAGGATGCTGGATAACGAAGTTTGTTTTAAACAGATGTCAAGCTGAGACCTTGGGACTGGCCTCTCTCTTGCACTACACCTTACAGAAATAAACACTGAGGTATCCATACCACTGAATCCGGTGTTGCCATGCGTCATGGGAAAATGAGACTGTTGCATTGCCAACTGGTGCAGCTTGGTCAACTGCAAGGAGGAAACAGGAGGTTGGCATTAGAAGATTTAAAAAAGCCAGGGCTCAACCACATTCAAATTTGAAAATGCAGGTCCTGATCCCCAAAATTGACTCTACTACTCAAACTACAACAGAGGGTAGGGATGGGGCTTGCATCGCAATCCTGGGGATTGGCAGAATGTGATGGGTAAGGGTTAGAAATAGAAAGGGTGCCTGAAGAATAGAATGAATGCCTTTTGGGTGTGCGAATAGAAAAGCAACAGCACTTGCCCAACGACCATCCCCTTGGGAGCTACTTAATGAAGGTAGTTTGCAGCCATTGCAACAGTTGCCGCAGGAACAAGCACAGACAGGCTAGGTAAACAAACTGTGCAGTGGTGCTAGGGAAAACACACCATGCAGGGTTTCATCAGTACTGGGGAGAGGGAAGGAGATGAGGGGGGGCAGGGAGACTGCGAGGAGGAGAGGTGTAGAAACCGTACTGGGTTTAGTCCCATCACCGCCACCACTGACTACTACAGCTATTTTTATTCATCTATATAAACTGTCCTGTCATAAAATAATCCTTCTTCACATCTACTTCTCTCTCTCCTGGGGCCTACCACTAACCAAGACTGAAACTCAATTTCCCAAGCCTAATGCTCAGCACTTGGAAACGTTAGTAAGAATAAAAGTGCAGAAAAAAAATGCCCGAAGTCTAAATACCAGCACTTTTAAATAGGTTTTAGCAGCAAGAAAGGTTTGAGTTGAATTCTGAAATGTTCAGGTTCCTATCCTTCTCTGTGTAACATAAGCCCCTTCCCCATCCCTCCAAATACTTTTGATATTGTCATCTCAGATTGAGGAGTTCCCAAAGGCAAACCAAACCTCCCACTACCCTCATGGAAAAGAGAACTGCATGCAAGGAAGTACAGTCCCAATATCAATTTAAACTGTGCCCTGAGATAACAAATCACAGTATACCACGGAACATTTCCCTTTTAGAACCAGGGTAATCTGAAACACAGGGGGAAAGGAGAAGCTAATATGCTGAATTTCAGGGGTTAAATGTTAAAAGGCAAACAAGGCATTACCCTGATTAAAGGGCTGAAATATGGGATTGACCTTGTGAAGAAAACAACTTAATACTGCAAATGCTGAAGACCCAACTCACTTCTGGCTACTTGGGAGAAAGGAGTGAGACAATTTTGGATGGGAGAGGGAGCTTTTCAAAACAGAAGTGAAAACAAAACTTACATCTGGCTGTGGAATGGCATACTGTCCTTGAATGGTATAGGCCTACAAAAGGAGGAAAACAGTTCCTATTAAAAACCAATCACGGACAGCCACCCAGTGGGGGGGAAAAAGACATTTCAACTAGCCAGGAAGCCAGAGTTGAACTACAGAATGGGGGAGGCCAGAGATTGAGGCAGTAGATGGAATCTCACAAATACAGTCAGACCCAAATTGGCCCTCTTTGAAACCTAAATATGACTTTGTTCCAGGGATCCTATAAAGATAGCCAAGTTCCCTGCAATCAAAGGCAAAATATACATAACTGTTTCTTAATGAAAATGTGGGAAGTGAGATTAGCAATGCCTCGACTGACCAAGCCCCACTCTTCCTCGCTGTATACAAGATAGCCTAGGAGGAATAATGATCTCTTCCCTCACCACCCCAACCCTTCTACCAATTGTGGTGATGTGGAAGATCTCTATCTGCACAAACCTACATGGCATGTTTTGAAACACTTCCCTTTCTCCAACTTATTTTTCTATCTGCCTAAAGACCTTAAGAACATTGGATGCTAGCTGAGTCCCTAACACTAGGGAGCTGATCACAGGTAAACAAAAACCACTGTGTTCTAATTCCTGTCTTCTCCCACCTCCCCTCCATACGCACTTGCAGCTCCCACTATGCCCTCCTCCCCCCACAACGTAACCTCCCAAAAAGGGAGCTGGGTCTTCAGGGCAATGGGGTAGGGAACAGGAGGAAAGGAAAAGGGAACGGGGAGGGAGGGGAAGGAAGGAGTGGCTGGTTAACAGGATGTGAAGCTTCTCACATCACAGTGGCCAGTACCCCCAAAAGTACACCCAGGTGGGGGTGGAAGGAAGGTGAAAATGGGGTGGGAGGAGTGGGAGAGGGGAAGCGGGGTTGAACAAAAAAAAATTAAAAAAAAAAAAAAAAAAAAGTTGGTGTTACCATCTGGTGGGCTACGCGGCCTGGGTGAAATGAGGTTGGGGGGGTCAGTCCAGGTCCCCGTGGACAGGTGGTGTCCACAGCACCAAAAATCACCAGCGCCACTGGCCCCCCGTGTGTTGGCAGTCTCGGCTGAGGCGGAAGGATTGAGTGAGCCTTGGAGACTGAACATCCCCTCTCACCTCTAGAGGTGGTCCCTCCAGGTCAGGGTTGAGGCACATGGACGGGGTGGTGTGGGGAAAGCTCGCACTGTCGCTGCCTGTGCTGTACCTGTCCTGTGGATAAATAGAGGATTTCAGTCTCCAGGGCTGTCAATCCGGCACCTTGTCACCAGCATGAAATTCACACAAAAAAAGTTGTTTATTTTTTTCCTTTTTCCTTTAAAAAGGAGCTCAGACACAATTTGAAACGAGCTGTAATCAGTGAATTAAAAAAAAAAAAAAGTTACCTAGTGGCAGATTTCACACTGCACAATTGGGCTATTTTCAGTAAGAATGAAGGGATGGGGCAACAGAGCTGACCCCAGCTCCTGGTCAGTGTGGGATTAAGTTGAACCCCTACAGAGCCCACTTTGCCACAAAGGAACAAAAGACACAGGTCCATCTGTGGACATTGTATATTTAAAAAGGCCTGTGGGAACGATCCATGATAGGGCCACTCATAGAAGAAACTGCAAGTTTTTAGACGGTGGTCCATCAACTAAATAAAGGGAAGGGAGGGAGGGAGGGAGGGTAGGGAAGCAAAGAGGTATGAAGGGGGAGGTGTGATGGGGAGGGGGAAAAAAAGGAAGTGAAGGAAGAATTTTAAGTACAGAGGATTGCTGCCACCCAGTATGGGACTCTATATTCCGAAGGGGGAGTGGGAGAATCCAGAAGAGCAGGAACCTGGAGTTCCTGGGAAGGAAAAACTCCTAAGGCTAACCCCTTCTGGCTACACTGACTCTGGGTCTTTGCTTATCCTGCCCAACTCTAACTAGACTGAGAGCCCTTTGACCAAACCAGTTTGTACTTGTCTAAAAGTAAGGTACTAAACTGACTCCAGGTTAACACTGTGACATAACCGGCCTTCCTGTGAAAACTCTCGTAACTACACAACAAACTAAATCCCTAAAAACTTGTTCATTTTTATGCCAATTCAACAGAATGTGAATGAGATGGACTCCCAAGTTTATGCTTGCCCTCTAAATGGCTCCCAGATCAAACGCAAATAAGATGGAACTAGTTAACTAAATATGCTTATAACAGACCAACCCCAAGTGGGAAAAGGTTTTGAGCAATGCACTTGCTTAGGCAGCTACCAAAATCAGTCACTATTTCAACCTGAATCCCAATACAGTTGTCCCTAGGTTATCGGTGGGAGATTAGTCCTAGGATCCCCCCATAGAAACAAATATCCATGGATACTCAAGTCTTTTACATAAAATGGTATAGTACTTGCATATAACCTAAGCATATCCTCCCATATAATCATCTCTACATTACTTATATCTAATACAATGTAAATGCTATGTAAATATTTGTTATACTGTATTGTTTAATGACAAGACAAAGCCTGTACATGTTCAGTACAGATGCAACCACCCATTTTTTTCCCTGAATACTTTTGTTCTGAGGTAGGCTGAAGGTGGAACCCACAAAGGGCCGACTCCGTTTTAAAACCTGACCTACCTACTCCTCAAATACAATCAGAGCATAGGACTAAGTCCTCATCAATGCTTCTGTCATAATAATCTAACTTCAGAATAGTCCATGTGCCAAAGATCAAGAGTTTAGGTTGATGAGGAAGGAGCAGAGAGAGGCCATGGTGGTGCTTTGGTGTTCTTACTCTAACATGAAATGTCACAGCACCACAGTCCAACACGCTCACCCCCTTCTATTCTTGCACACTGAACTCTTACCCCAGCTGATTTCAGTTATGCCATGTGGGTTCAAACCAGTGTTTATGAGGTTAAGAGCCTAGGGGACAACACACTGGAGTTTGGGAGTGAAGGGGTAGGAGTAGGGGAGGTGAGGTGGAGGGAAGGGGAAGTTTGTAGGACACTCAAATTCAGGACCCCCAAATTTTGAGACCACCATCCAGAATCTCCTTCAGAGGTCCGATTCTTTGCTACCTTTTATTTATTTAGACCTCTAAATATCACCCCACACACATAAAACATGGATGGGGAGGGGACAGGGAGAGAAGCAGAGACAGTAAGGCAATTCAACTCTTATATTCTAACCCAACCCACCTTAAGTAACCAAGTAAGTTATCTCTTCCGAGTGCCTACAAAACTTCCATTGCCTGCTAAAAATTAAGGCATTCAGCTTTCTCCAGTACAAAAAATAAAACTAAAAGCAGGTCAAACTATGGCCAGAGTATAGGTTTCAGCAAGCATGCAGAGTGGCTTGGTGTGATGCTGGCAAAGTTGACATTTCATATATAATCTCTGTTCATTCTAGCCCACCAATAAGAATTTTCTTACCTGACCACCTGCAAAGATGACCGGAGAGCTGGACGGCTTGGGCCGGTACGGGATGGTCACGCCCTTCGGGGGGGACTGGGAGAGAGTCAGAGGGGAAAAAAACAAAAAGAGATAAGGTTTCAAAGCTGCTTCAGCTGTGTGGCTTTAGCTCACACAGGTCAGTTAAATTAAAAACTATTTCCATCCCTTTACCTACCAAATTGTCTCTGGCTAGATCTAATCTCAAATCATCTACTAAACGTTATTTGCCTTTAATGCAGTAAGTCCAAGGACTACACAATTGAAACTAATTCTCATCAAGGGAGATGTCCACGTAATAATCTTCGGCACTATTTCCAAAATTTTAGATAAATTTAATGAACATGAAAAACTGTTGAACACATACATTTTAGTTGGTAATTTTTAGTATCTCACAATTTTTTTTGCCCTGAATAGGAAATAAAGCCAAAATTGGAAGTAAAATACTCAAGTGTTATGTCCAGAGTAATACAGACACTATCTATAAATAGTTCAAAGGCCCAATCAAGGTTTTTCTAATCTCTACTTGAAAATTCCAGTTTCCAGGCCGGGTGCATCGGCTCATGCTAGTAATCCCAGTACTCTGGAAGGCTGAGGCGGGTGGATGGCTTGAGCTCAGGAGTTCAAGACCAGCCTGGGCAACATGACAAAATCCCATCTCCACAAAAAATTAAAAAAATTAGCCAGGTGTGGTGGCGCATGCCTGTAGACCAAGCTACTGGGGAGACAGGTGAGAGAATCGCTTAAGCCTGGTAGGCAGACTTTACAGTGAGCCAATATCGCGCCACTGCACTCCAGCCTGGGTGACAGAGTGAACCCATCTCTCTCTCACACACACACACACATACACACACACACAATAAAAAAAGAAAGAAAAAATTCCAGTTTCATTTCTCACCAATGAAACCAACTCCATATCACAAATCTGAAAAGGCTTAATTTTCCTGAATTTTGCTAGTCTTTTAATAGAATAATAGTATATAATGAGGACCTCATTAGTCATTCGGAAACATCATCATACATACGTTTTTCTACTCTTTATAACACTTTGAATACCCTCCTACAAAGTGACAAGTTGTTAAAGAGCATGTCCAATTTCCATGTAACCAAAATACAGCAATTCAAAATGTAGTAACTCAGCTACTCAGGAACCCAAATACATCTGTGGCCCCCTCAGTCCATGCAGTGCATCTTCCCCCTCTGACTCTGGTACACAACTGCTGTGAACCAAAGATCACTGCTGCTTAGCAGTTTCTATTTTTGCTCACAGACCATAAGAAAAGTCAAAGCTAGGGGAAGGAAAATATGAACTCAGGGAACCTTTTACCCCCACCCCCACTGGAAGCCTTAACAGCTTCACTTAATTCTAGTCTTACTAAATATAGATCAGTCCCTCTGTCCCCAGAATGGCCCTCCCTCCATTCTCAGCATGAGCCTGAGGGCTTACCTCCAACATGACCACGCAGATCTGTTTGACACACTCAATGATGGATTGCGGAATGCCAGCAATAGTGATGGCCCGCTCAGTTGAGTTGGGTAGCATATCCCCTGCCACCTGGACCTGAGCCCCTGTACTCTTTGGAGTAAAAAGAAATTCAAAATCAGAGAAAAACAGCTCATGCTTTTCCAATTCCTCCCAACAGCAATTTCAGAGTCTAAAACTCTAATGGATATCCATCCATTTCCAATCTTCCCTTTTTGTTCTTTGTCCCACTCTTCCCTTATTCCACATAGAACTGTTTAACAAATTAGAGTTAAAAATAAATTAGCCACTGAAAGACAAGAATAAGCCTCAATAACAGCCTAAATTTAACCTACTCTCAAGCAAAAGGTCCTTCTAAATAGTTTCCTCTCAACTAATGATAGTTCCTCTGGGCAAAGCAAAAGCCCCACCAAGTATCACCCACCTTTCATTATCTTACTGAATAAACATTTACATCAAGGCCATTCATGTGCCAGGTACCAGGACAAGTGCTTGGAATACAGCAATTAGCAAAATGAAGATCTCTGTTGTCATGCCATGTACAATACACTCCCCAAAACTCAAGCAGCCATTCGAGTTTCATTCCAACACATTCAGTAACATCTAAATACAATTAAAATCTTCCACAATTCAATGTAACTTCCACAGTTAAACAGGAAGTAGGGGCCATGCACGGTGGCTCACACCTGTAATCCGAGCACTTTGGGAGACCAAGGCAGTCAAATCACTGAGGCTCAGGAGTTGGAGACCAGCCTGAGCAAAACAGTGAGACCCGTCTCCATAAAAAATAAAAATAAAAAAATAAAAAAAATTAGCCGGGCATTGTGGAGTGCGCCTATGGTCACAGCTACTCAGGAAGCTTGAGGTAGGAGGGTCACATGAGCCTAGGAGGTCGAGGCTGCAGTAAGCCATGATCATGATTATGCGCTGCACTTCATCCTGTGTGACAGTGAGACCCCGTCTCAAAAAAAAAAAAGTAGAATTACATCTATTTCCCAATACATCTTCCTATTTTTCTCCTTGCTGTTTATAAGCCTGGTCAAGAAAAATGACATTGTAGGCAAGCAGGTGTGCTGGCTCAAGCCTGTAGTATCAACACTGGGAGACTGAGGTGGGTGGATTGCTCGAGCTCAGGAGTTTGAAACCAGTCTGGGCCACATGGCAAACCACCTTTTCTACAAAAAAATACAAAAATCTGGATGTGGTGGCAGGAGCCTGCAGTCCCAGCTTCTCAGGAGGCTGAGATGGGAGGATCACCTGAGGCTGGGAAGGTCGATGTTTTCCTGCAGTGAGCCATGACTGCACCACTGCACTCCAGCCTGGGGAGACAGAGTGAGACCACGTAAAAAATAATAATAAAAATTAAAATTAAAAAATAGAAAAACTGTTGCTACTACTGCAAACTCATCCCTTGAGACATGAAAAAGAATTATGTAGCCTCATGGAAAAGTTGCCAAAAAAGAAAAGAAATGTTATATGTAACAGTTGGAAATTCTGATTAACTTTCTCATGTTCTGATTTACTACAATTTATGAATTATGCAAAATAATTATATTGCAAGGTAGTTTTCAGTACAATCACATTGTAATCCTCTAGAACTGTTAATTCAACAAAAATTTTCATCTCACTGCTAACTTTTCCTAGCCATACAAAGAGTCAATTTGGAACAAATACTTAACATTTCTAAAAGGAGCACAAAAGTCACTAACCTCTCGTATTTCCTTGATCTTGCAACCACCTTTTCCAATGAGAGAGCCACACTGACTTGCAGGGACCACCAGCCTCAGGGTGACCGGGGGTCTACTGGCAGCTGTGCTATTGGTCATAGAGCTGCTTATGTCCTACAGAAAGAAAGAACACCAGGATAAGCAGATCCCTGGAAACCAATAACTGCCAGTGAAGAACCACTTACCCTTGATCTCGTAAGGACTTGTGAGGTCAAAACCCACCGTAGACAAAAGTTCCAATACCATGCCCCTCTCAAACTATTTCTGATGTACCGATAAAAGCTCTTGAAAAAATTCCTCAGAATTAGCCATAAATATATTTTCCTTCACCCTGAAGGAATGTACTTGGTAGGGATAAAAGTGATAATCTATTTTGCAGTTACATTGGCCAGGCAATGGGGGAAAAAGGTGATGTCAAAATTAAATCAAATACTGCCAAGCACGGTAGTTCATGCTTGTGATCCCAGCACTTTGAGAAGCTGAAGCAGGTGGATCATTTCAGGTCAGTGAGTTCAAGACCAGCCTGGCCAACAGTGAGACCCCATCTCTACTAAAAATACAAAAATTAGCCGAGCATGGTGGCTGGCACCTGTAATCCCAGCTACTCAGGAGGCTGACACAGGAGAATCACTTGAACCCAGGAGGCAAAGTTGCAGTGAGCCAAGATTGTGCCACTGCACTCTAGCCTAGGCAACAGAGTGAGAATATCTCAAAAAAAAAAATTAAATCAAATCAAATATTAAGAAAAAATATAAAACAGGCCGGGCACAGTGGCTCACACTGGTAATCCCAGCACTTTGGAAGGCCGAGGTGGGCGGATCACCTGAGGTCAGCAGTTCAAGACCAGCGTGGCCAACATGGTGAATGCCCGTCTCTACAAAAATACAAAAACTAGCTGGGTGTGGTGGCATGCACCTGTAGTCCAGGCTACTCAGGAGACTGAGGCAGGAGAATTGAATTCAGGAGGAAGAGGCTGCTGTGAGCTGAGAATACACCACTGCACTCCAGACTGGGCAACAGAATCAGACTCCATCTCAAAACAAAACAAAAAACAAAAAAGGTAGATATAAAACAATACAACCCTACTTACACCAACTCTACCCTGTTAGAAAACTAAAAACAGGCAGGGCACAGTGGTTCACGCCTGTAATCCCAGCACTTTGGGAGGTCAAGGCAGGTGGATCACCTGAGGTCAGGAGTCTGAGATCAGCCTGGCCAACACGGTGAAGCCCCATCTCTACTAAAAATACAAAAATTAGCCGGGCGTAGTGGTGAGCGCCTGTAATCCCAGCTACTTGGGAGGCTGAGGCAGGAGAATTGCTTGAACCCAGGAGTCGGAGGTTGCAATGAGCTGGGAACACGCCATTGCACTCCAGCCTGGGTGACGAGGAAACTCCATCTCAACAAAACAAAATAAGCAAACCCGTAGATTTGACTGTATTAGTTCAAAGCCTATACTCTTTCCCATAAACACATGCTGCATCCAAAAAGTCATGGTTTTAATCTAGTTAAATTTAGCCTTCTGAAGATTAAGTGGTTTAAAGTATCACTTACTAGCCTAATCTCTAGGCTGATAACTAGAGACCTGGAAACTGCTTAAGCAGTTAAGACCTCTAAAGACAAGGACATGTTTATTCCTTGGTTAAGAAATAAACAGTTCATATTCTAGCTTACAATTTTTTTTTTTTAAATAAAATAAAGGCCTGGCCTGGTGGCTAGTGCCTGTAATCCCAGCACTTTGGGAGGCTGAGACAGGAGGATTGCTTGAGCCCAGGAGTTCAAGATGAGCCTGGGCAACACAGGAAGACTCAAGTCTCTACAAAACCCATGAAAACTAGCCAGACATGGTGGTTTGTGCCTGTGGTCCCAGCTACTGGGGAGGCTTAGGTGGGATGACTACTTGAGTACAGGAAATTGAGGCTGCAATGAGCCAAGGTAACACAACTGTACTTCAGCCTGGGTAACAGAGCAAGACCCTGTCTCAAAAAACAAAAAAAAATAGTTCATGCTGGGCATGGTGGCTCACCTCTGTGATCCCAACACTTTGGGAGGCGAGACAGGAGGACCACTTGAGGCCAGGAGTTTGAGACCAGCCTGGGAAACATAACAAGCCCCCATCTCTACAAGAAAAGGTTTTTAAGAAGTTATCCAGGCAGGGTGGCATGCACCTGTAGGCCCAGTTACTCAGGAACCTAAGGCAGAAGGATCACTTGAGCCTGGGAGGATGTAGTGAGCTACAGGTATACCACTGCACTCTAGCCTGGGTGACAAGAGCACAACTCTGCCTAAAAAGAAAAAATAAATAAATACTATGATGTATAAAAAAGAACTAGTTCAAATTCATTCTTGAACTTGAACAAGAATTAAAACGTGTTTTTTAAACCATGAGTTCTGGACTTCTAGAACTTCTAGTTCTGGACCCTGGGGGTCAAAAGATAACATTTCTAATCTTGGCAAGGATAAGATGTCAGGCACCGTTTAAGTACCAACCAAGGAAGCAGCACTCCTCTGCCTATCAATTGCACAATTAGCTGCATTACTGCAGAAGGGGGAGAGAGAGGGACTGAATACAAGACCCAGGACAATAACTCAGCCTCTGAAGGTTGGCGGGGGAAAAACTTCCTCTTGATAAAACCTCTGCTGTTGAGTATTTCAATTCTGATAACCTAGGTCTCTTCCCAACAAGTGTAATTTTGACACAGTGTTAGCAGATTGACTTTTTAACCTAAGAGCAACTTTTTGATACAATGTTAACAGATTGATTTTTTAACCTAAAAGCATCAGGATTGCAAGATTGTTTGTGTTTATAACATCAGGTAAACCGTATCAGTTGGGTATATACTCAAGCCTGTTACCAAAGCAATGGCATACTTTCAACAGATGCTTTTCATGCAAATTATTTACATTAAGTCCGTGGCAAAACTCAAACTGTTTTGATGATTCAAGTGACTTTTTTTTTTGAGATGGAGTCTCGCTCTGTTGGCCAGACTGGAGTGCAGTGGTGCAATCTCGGCTCACCACAACCTCCACCTCCTGGGTTCAAGTGTTTCTCCTATCTCAGCCTCCCGAGTAGCTGGGATTTCAGGCGCACACCACCATGCCTGGCTAATTTTTGTATTTTCAGTAGAGACGAGGTTTCACTGTTGGTCTCTTAACTCCTGACCTCGTGATGTGCCCGCCTCAGCCTCAAATGAGGCTGCCTCAGCTTGTGCCCGCCTCAGCACAAGCCACCGCGCCCAGCCTCAAATGACTCTTTTTTACCTATAAATGGTTAAATTTTGTGGCAGGCTACAGGAAGCTAAGGACCCATTTACGGAGTCTCATGGTCCAGTTTGTCCTTAAATTTAAAAAGCTCTTAGAAAATCAACAAGCTCTCTGGAAGCACTTAAAAACGAAGAATGAGGGAGTGGGAGACAACAAACCTCTTCCAGTTTGTCAATGATCATAGCAAAGGCTTTGAAGATGGCATTAGTGGGTCCAGCCAAAGTGATAATTCTCTCAGGACAATTCCCTTCTGAGATGTTGATACGTGCACCACTCTAGATAGGAAACAAGAGCCAAAAGAAGTTAAAGAGACAATAAAATCTGAGTATGTACAGGATCTACAGTCCCTTGTAAAAGGGACAAGGAACTGCCAATGTACACGATCCTGATGCAACGCAAAGTCAGCATCATTCCAAACACTGCTGCTCCATGTCTATCCTCAAATATAGCCTAGAGCAGCTGCCTTAAGTCTTGAACGAATTCTATGACTTGTCAAAACCACACTTCCCGAATAGGGAAAAAAAAAATACACTTCCCAGATTGTCATTACAAATAACCAGGCTGGAAAAAAATACGTATTTCCCTTATTGAGACTTTCCTCCCTAATTTCTGAAAAAGAATTTTCACTTGTTTTAAAGGTTTTGTTACTTCCCAAAGTTAACAATCTCAAAGTCTTTCATAACTTACCTCCTCGCGCATCTTCTTAACTGATTCTCCTTTCTGTAAAGGAAAAGTCAAGCATGAGCTCCAACTGCTATTTCAATCCAGAACAACTAAATGGTAATTAAAGTTGAAATGAAATTATCTTACCTTTCCGATGATACTGCCAACTTCCTGCAATGCAGAAAACTAACATCAGTAAGAGGAAATCCCAAAGTATTTCTTTTTAAAAATATATTTTATTTTTCCTTTCTCTACATGTTCTAATGAAGTATTCACCACGAAAAGGAATTTTAACTGTCCAGCTGACAGACTGCTATCTATGCTAATTATTACCCCAAAGGAATGGAAAGATTTGAAGATTTATTGGGGGGAGTAGACTTACTATAAGCAATCTCCATGAGAAAAACCTTACCATCCAGGTATGAGACAGTTTTTGGCTCCAGCCTCTAATTAAGCCTTTCCTGCTCAGTGGAGCTTCCTAGTCAAGTCTGTCCATTTTCCCACTACACTCACATCTACTCCATTAGGGAAATGTGCTAAAGCCAGATGCCCCACAGTGCTAATCTGATGAGCTCCAACATGCATGTCTGTTCTTCCTGGCCCCTCCCCTAGCAGTTACTATGACCCAATTTCCCAAGCTGGAGCATACCTTTCCATGCATAAGTAGCCGGATGGTGAGAGTGACATTTAATCCACCTTCAATCACACCGGTGTCCATGTCGAGCAGTGTTCTGGGGAGCTGGACTTTTGAGTGGTCAAGTCTTTGGTCACTGGTAGGGAGTGAAAGCCAAAAACTAAAATGCAAACATGACCAAAATCAGAGGAGAAAAACAACAGGATTATTTCCCAAATTATTTTCACTTTATCAATATTTTCTACTTTACATTTTTCCTTAAATGACAGTATGTCAGACTTATATACACACCAAGTACAACTGCATGACAAAATATACAGTTCAGGTTCTGTTACAGAGTATAGAAGGCAATTTTCCAGTTCCTCTCATTAATGATAGGGTTTCCGCTGACTCTCGGGATGAAGAAGGTTCCTTCAATTGGCAATGGTTCTAAGGGAACTGCTGAACGTGCACCACTTGTCCTTCAGCAGAAAAAGCTTCAAAGAATTCAGAAACACCTGGAAATTATGAGAGCAAACTTCCAACTAACTACAGTGAGGGCAAATGACCTTTTGTCTCCCTGCTGGGGAGCAGTTTAAGTTGAAAACTAGAGAGAACACATGTAAATTTTCTTCGTAGTAGCAATTTCTAGATAACGAAATTGAGATATATCCCACATTATAAATTTCAAATGCTGATGGCTAATACCAAATGATTTCTAAAAGATTTAGATCAACATCCTCACTGAAAAGACATTATCTGAGATGACTTCCAAGCAGGCTGGGGTTCCATATTCCCCTTTAGAAAATGACTCAATACATTAAGTACACTTGAGTCCTTTTCTCCTATTCCTCCTTCCAACTCGTTACTCAGATTTGAGATGTCTTCCTTGCTTTTGTGTCTACCATCCAGTTTTTATTTCAAGTCTGTTAAATCTTAAATTTCCTTCCAAAGAAAACAACCAAAATAAAACTGGCATTCCTAAAATTTTATTTTTGTTTTTAGGAACAACAGCAGTGTACCTTTCCTATACAGGATGGCCCTTTTCCCACCTAGGAAACAATTCCTAATATTGTTCCTAACATTTCTGCTTTAGAATAACTAGTTACGTGTAGAAAGAAAATTTGGTTTTGGGTATGCCTTTGCCTTCAATACCTCCTTTAGCACCTAATCGTGACAGCTTTAAAAAGGACGTCTCCCAAGTTGTAGAATGTCCCCAATGACATTTTAAGTATCCATCCTTTTAAAACTCAACATGTCATCTCTCTCCTCCCACAGCTAGATTCCCTCCTTCACAAAACCAGTCACTGTGTTAACTTTCCTCTAACACAAAGCCCATACCCTAAATATCTTAGGTGCTTAAGTGGCTGTCACACCATTCTGTATATGGCAAACTGTCCTCTGGCTACTCCAAGAATGTAAGTGATTATATAAGTGCATCCCCAAAGCACATCATTTCCCCTTTTTCAGAATACAATTAATTGCTGGCAAAATCCCAGAATTCAATACTTTTCACTCAAGGAAAAATAGTGCTTGGTGGGGGAAGAAGCGTTAGGTCTGTAAGAATGACTTTTTTTTTTTTAATAAGGTATGGTAAAAATCTGGCAGTTTAATTCCTTATCCCCTTGCAGATGTAATAAGAAGCCCTTTACAAATATCACAATAACGCAACTTCGAAAAGGCAAAAAAAAACAAAACGAGGAAACCTATTTGAAGCCATTTCTCGAGGTAAAGTACAAAGATGCATTTTTAACTCCAAACCATCTAAACAACTCAAGAAATCTGTCAAATTTCCCTCCTGACTAGGTCAAGACAAATGTACCCCATTCCAGCAATCCAGCTGCTAATACTGCTGTCCAATACCCCTTCCATAAATAGCTCGGTCTGGGTTTACACCGGCAGGCATTTTGTAATTTAAAAATTCGTTACCCGGAGAAACGTCCTGATTAACTCGGCAACTGGGAGCCCGTCTACCCTTTAACTCCGCAGCCCACTCTCCCCTCGGTCATCCAAGCATTTTCCACTTAAGAAAAAAAGCCCCCCCTTCCCTTGACTAGAAGAGGGGGGAAAAATAAACGGTTCGGTCGGGGGGGGGCGCTGCGATACAGGGGGAGGGGCCGGACTGGTAGCGCCTCCTCGTGTGGCTGCGCCAGCGCCTGACCCCCGCGGGGAGCCGCGCTCACCCGCCCGACCAGCAAGCCGGCCATCGCCTCCCCCAACCCCCCACAACCAACAAATCCACCGCTGCCCCCCCTACCGCGCGCGCGCCCTCCCTGACTCCTGCGCAGCCGCCACCGGGAAAAGGCGGGGGGAGGGGGGGAATAGGCCTTGCGCAAGGCCTACTAGGCCGCGCCAGAGCCACGGCCTCGCGTGAATGACCGGCCAGGCACAGTGAGGTGGTAAGCGCTCACGCGGGACTACGCGAGACCGGGGCTCGTGACTAGGACCCGAGCCGGCTAAGAAAGAAGATGAAAGTGGAAATGGTAGCCATAGTTGGGGGCGCAGGGGAAATTTTTAGGCTTACCTGCAGGCGCGAGGCGACTGAGGGGAAAAGGGGAGCGGGCGGGAAGGGGAAGGGCGGGAGGCCGGGGGCGGAACAATAGGGGCGGGCGGGAAGGCGAGGGGGGCCCCGCGGGCGGGCGGAGGAGGAAGGGGGGGGTGGAGGAGGAGGAGGAGGAAGGGGGAAAGAGACCCCGGGGCGGGTGGAGGGCGGCGGAGGGCGGGCGGGCGGGCGGAGGGCGGGCGGGCGGGAGAGGGCGCAGGCTGCGGCTGCTCCGGCTGCTGCCTCTGCTGGTCTGGGAGGGGGACGGGGCGGAGCGGCCTGCTTTCAACCCCGCGCACCCTTCGACCCCGGAAGCGCTAACCGCCCCGGGGGCCGGCGAGGCGATTGCGTCGTCCAAACCTTCCCCACGCAATGCAGACGGCCTCCCAAAAGCCTAGAGTGGCTCCTTGGACAGCGTAAGCACCAGCGAGACAACGGCTGCTAGCAAGCGGCGAACTGCGATAGAGAGGAAGCGTGGGGGCGGGAAGGAAACCAGTGGCCCCTAGTGGACTGACTGGAAAGTTCAGGCGTTAGTGCGGAGACGGAGCAGTCGCCATGGATCAAGAAGTGGAGAGTAGAGAAAAGGATGGGTGGAAAGAGAATAAGAAAGGATGAAGAAATCCTAGTAATCTACAGGGATACTCAAAAAAGAAAAGGAAAGAAAATTAACTTTCCACGTTTGAGGTGACCATTGTATCAACGCCTTACTCTTAAAAGGAAAGAATTAAGCATTTAACTTTCCTTTTAGGAAGAACTGTGTGTAGTTTATCTGTAACTGATAAGGGAAAGCTCTTTTTTAAAGAGTTACATGAATAAATGTAGAAGGAATGAAAGAAATAGAAGGAATGGGAGTTGAAAAGTCACCATTCTGCAACCCAGAATGAAATAATTGATTCAGGCAAGTGTATCAATCATTAAAATTTTGAGAAAGGTTGTTAGGGAACAGGATATTATCATGACACCAAGTATCACCACACAAATTTGCAAATATTTTTCTTTTTTTTTTTTAAGTAACTTCAAATGGGCCAGGGGTAGTGGTTGGGAGGCTGAGGCAGGCAGATCGCTTGAGCTCAGGAGTTTAAGATACCATCTCTACTAAAAATACAAAAATTCGCTGCTGTGGTGGCACACACCTGTGGTCCTAGCTATTTGGGAGGCTGAGGTGGAAGGATTACTTAAGCCCTGCTGTTCTCGGCTACAGTGAGCCATGATGATGGCCACTGCACTGCAGCCTGTCTCAAAAATAACATTTTTTTTTTTTTTGAGACGGAGTTTCGCTCTTGTTGCCCAGGCTGGAGTCCAATGGCATAATCTTGGCTCACTGCAACCTCTACCTCCTGGGTTCAAGCGATTCTCCTGCCTCAGCCTACCGAGTAGCAAAAATAACAAATTTTTTAAAAGCAACTTCAAATGGAGAGATCTAGCAGTTACCACCTTACCCAAGTACATAAATGATCAAACTGCATCACTCATAGTAGGACAACTTTGACACCATGTGGTCCTTGGAAAAATGCAACAAGAAGTACACCACATCATCTATTAAATATTCTTGCCAAAAGTGCTTAATCTTAATCTAATCAAGCCATTAGATCTGATTTGCAATTTATAGGAAATTTGATACAACGCAAGGAGATATTTTGCAAATCCAGAACATTCCACAAGACAGCTAGCCAGTCTTGTCAAAAAAGCAATAGAATACAAAAAAAGAAAAAAATTGGCCGGGTGCGGTGACTCACACCTGTAATCCTAGCAATTTGGGAGGCCGAGGCACATGGATCACTTGAGGTCAGGAGTTCAAGACCAGCCCGACCAACATCTCTACTAAAAATGCAAAATTGGCTAGGTGTGGTGGCGCATGCCTGTAATCCCAGCTACTCTGGAGGCTGAGGCAGAAAAATCACTTGAACCCAGGAGGCGGAGTTTATGGTAAGCAAAGATGGTGCCATTGCACTCCAGCCTGGGCAACAAGAGCGAAACTCCGTCTCAAAAAAAAAAAGATTTAGTTGAACATGGTAGTATGCATCTGTATAGTCCCAGCTACTCAAGAGGCTAAGGTGAGAGGATCACTTGAGTCCAGGAATTCAAGGCTGCAGTGTGTTAAGATGGCACCACTGTACTCTAGTCTGGGTGACAGAGCAAGACCCATCTCTTAGTAAATAAATGAAACAAAAGCAGGAATTTAAAAATGCTTAAGGCAATAACAACCAAATATAATATGTAGCTCTTGCTTGGATCCCGGGTTTTTTTCTTTTTTTTTTTTTTTTTGAGACGGAGTCTCGCTTTGTTGCCCAGGCTGAAGTACAGTGGCACAGTCTCAGCTCACTGCTACCTCCACCTTCCGAGTTCAAGTGATTCTCCTGCCTCAGCCTCCTGAGTAGCTGGGACTACAGGCGCCCGCCACCTCGCCCGGCTAGTTTTTTGTATTTTTTTAGTAGAGATGGGGTTTCACCGTGTTAGCCAGGATGGTCTCGATCTCCTGACCTCGTGATCCACCTGTCTCGGCCTCCCAAAGTGCTGGGATTACAGGCTTGAGCCACCGCGCCCGGCCATATTTTTAATTTTCTCAAGTGTAATAATGGAACCATGGTTATCTAAAGAAATGGTTTTTAGGATGTACATGATGAAATATTTAAGGGTAGCCACACGCGGTGGCTCACACCTGTAATCCCAGCACGTTGGAGGCTGAGGCAGGTGGATCACAAGGTCAAGAGACTGAGATCATCCTGGCCAACATGGTGAAACCCCATCTCTACTAAAAATACAAAACTTAGCTGGGAGGGGCAGTAGGCGCCTGTAATCCCAGCTACTTGGGAGGCTGAGACAGGAGAACCACTTGAACCTGGGAAGGCGGAGGTTGCAGTGAGCTGAGATCGCACCACTGCACTCCAGCCTGGCAACAGAGCGAAACTCCATCTCAAAAATAAATAAATAAATAAATAAATAAGTTAGCCAGGTATGGTGGTGCACACCTGTGGTCTCAGCTACTAGGTATGCTGAGGTGGGAGGATCGCTTGAACCTGAGAGGTTGAGGCTGCAGTGAGCTGTGAGTGTGCTACTACACTCCAGCCTGGGCAACAAAGCAAGACCTTATCTCAAAGAAATAATCAAAGAAAAAAAACCAGAGGGATGGCCGAGCATGATGGCGCATGCCTGTAATCCCACACTTTTGGGGGCAGAGCAAGGTAGGAGGATCACTTGAAGCCAGGAGTTCGAGAGCAGCCTAGGCAACATAGTGAGCCCCTGTCCCTACAAAAAATTAAAAATTAGCCATGTATGGTGGTACACACCTGTAGTACTAACTACTTGGGAGGCTGAGGTGGGAGGAGCACTTGAACCAAGGAGATCAAGGCTGCAGTGAGCCTTGAACATGCCGCTGCACGCTAGCCCCTTGACTATCAGTCACATTTTATTGGGCAGCCCCAAACTGATGGAGGCATCTAAAGAGAGGTAGCTTCCTGAAGTGGAAAATTAGGCTTGAGGACTAAAATGCCTTTCCTCCCACCCCCTAAATTGTATTAGGAACAATGTGAAATAGAAAGAAAGGGCCAGGCATGGTGGCTCACTCCTGTAATCTCAACACTTTGGGAGACCGAGGCAGATGGATTGAGGTCAGGAGTTCAAGACCAGCTTGGCCAACCTGGCGAAACGCCATCTCTACTAAAAATACAAAAATTAGCTGGGCATGGTGGCACTTGCCTGTAGTCCCAGATACTCGGGAGGCTGAGGCAGGAGAATCACTTGAACCCTGGAGGCAGAGGTTTCAGTAAGCCGAGATCGTGCCCCACTGCACTCCAGCCTGGGCGACAGAGTGAGACTCCATCTCAAAAAAAAAAAAAAAGAAAGAAAGAAAAAGATGGCCAGGCAAGGTGGCTCATTCCTGTAATCCCAGCACTTCCAGAGGCCAAGGCAGGAGGGCTGCTTGAGGCCAGCCAAGAGTTGTAGAGACCAGCAAGAATCTCATCTCTACAAAAAAATGTTTAAACATTAGCCAGCGCCACCTCTAGCAACTCAGGAGGCTGAGGCAAGAGCATAGCTTGGGCAGCCTACTGCACTCCAGCCTCGGCAACAGTGAGACCCTGTCTCTGAAAAAAGAAGAAAAAGAAGTCTGTCATCTGGTAAGGGGCAGACCAAGTGATGAAAGGGAAGAAATGAAGTAGGGGCCGGGCGCGGTGGCTCACGCCTGTAATCCCAGCACTTTGGGAGGCCGAGGCGGGCGGATCACAAGGTCAGGAGATCGAGACCACAGTGAAACCCCGTCTCTACTAAAAATACAAAAAATTAGCCGGGCGCGGTGGTGGGCGCCTGTAGTCCCAGCTACTCAGGAGGCTGAGGCAGGAGAATGGCGTGAACCCAGGAGGCGGAGCTTGCAGTGAGCCGAGATCGCGCCACTGCACTCCAGCCTGGGCGACAGCGCGAGACTCCGTCTCAAAAAAAAAAAAAAAAAGAAATGAAGTAGGAAAATGTTAAGACACCCAGGAAAAAACAAACTAAGGAGTGTACTTATGTGAAGCCCTGGCTGAAGGTCACGTTAACCTTAAGATTTCACAGTGGAGGGGGCCGGGCGCGGTGGCTCAAGCCTGTAATCCCAGCACTTTGGGAGGCCGAGATGGGCGGATCACAAGGTCAGGAGATCGAGACCATCCTGGCTAACCCGGTGAAACCCTGTCTCTACTAAAAAATACAAAAAACTAGCCGGGCGAGGTGGTGGACGCCTGTAATCCCAGCTACTTGGGAGGCTGAGGCAGGAGAATGGCGTAAACCCGGGAGGCGGAGCTTGCAGTGAGCTGAGATCCGGCCACTGCACTCTAGCCTGGGCAACAGAGCGAGACTCTGTCTCAAAAAAAAAAAAAAAAAAAAAAAAAAGATTTCACAGTGGGGACATTCATACTTCTGAGAGCTGGGGTGAATCTATCCATGAAATCATCTCTAATGTGGGGGGGGCAAAACAAATATCAAATGTCCGTATTGGAACTGGCCAACAGTTGCACCCAGCTTTAAAACAGAAAGATGAGACGCCTCTGATAGCCATACCTGATAATTTTATGAATCAATAAATTATTCCCAGAAGAGGAACCAAACTAAGTCAAGAGAGTGAATCTGCCTAGGGCCATGAAGCAATCTGATATAGGGAGTTGATTCCAAAAAGGCAGCAAACTAGATAAAAGATTCATCCCATTAACTCACAGTTCCTAAACTAAAATGTCAACTTGTATTTTTAGATCCCATGGATTTCCTATCTTTCCCATTCTCGTGTGAATGGAAATCTTGCTAGTTCTAGTAAAAAAAAAAAATAGCCTGTAATCCCAATACTTTGGGAAACTGAGGTGAGAAGATCATTTGAGCCCAGGAGTTCAAGACCAGCCTGAACAACATAGTGAGACCTTGTCTCTACAAAAAATACCAAAAAAATGGCCAGGCGCGGTGGCTCATGCCTGTAACCCCAGCACTTTGGGAGACCGAGGCAGATGGATCACCGGAGGTCAGCAGTTCACGACCAGCCTGGCCGACATGGCAAAACCCCGCCTCTACTAAAAATACAAAAATTAGCCGAGCATGGTGGCACACGACTGTAATCCCAGCTACTCAGGAGGCTGAGGCAGGAGAATCGCTTGAACCCGGGAGGCAGAGGTTGCAGTAACCCAAGATTGTTCCACTGCACTCCAGCCTGGGGGATAAACCAAGACTCTGCCTCCAAAAAAACAAACTAGCTAGGCATGGTGGTGGGACATGCCTGTGGTCCTAGTTACTCGGGAGGCTGAGGTGGGAGAATCGCTTGAGCCTAGCCAGGTTGAGGCTGCAGTGAGCCGATATCACACCACTACATTACAGCCTGGATGACAGAGTAAGACCCTGCCTCAAAAAAAAAAAAAAAAAAAGAGAATGACAGAATCCCAGAGGTTCTTGTATGAGATGCTGAAGGCATAAGACAAAAACATTTGTGAACCACCATCTTAGTAGATTTATACTGAGGCACAAAGCAGGGACACAAACACAAAGCTCTCAAGAGCCAAGGATTAATCTAATCTGGCCTACAGAAAGATAACAGAGTTGAAAAGACTATGGGAAGACCCATCTACACATAATTATTACTACTCATAGTCACAAATTTCTTCCTTCAGGAATGTGGGCCCACTCTTGCTAGAGTTGCCAGTTTGAAATCTGAATCTTTACTGAAAATGCCTGATATTTAACATAGAGAAGGCCGTGTGCGGTGGCTCAAGCCTGTAATCCCAGCACTTTGGGAGGCCAAGACGGGCAGATCACGAGGTCAGGAGATGGAGACCATCCTGGCTAACAAGGTGAAACCCCGTCTCTACTAAAAAATACAAAAAACTAGCCAGGCGAGGTGGCAGGTGCCTGTAGTCCCAGCTACTCGGGAGGCTGAGGCAGGAGAATGGCATAAACCCGGGAGGCAGAGCTTGCAGTGAGCCGAGATCCGGTCACTGCACGCCAGGCTGGGCGACAGAGCGAGACTCCGTCTCAAAAAAACAAAAAAAACATAGAGAGCGATCCCTCCAAAAAAAGTCTCAGACCCAGGTATAACATGGGCTCCCAATTTTTCAACTTTTGATAAAGATGTATGAACCAAAATGTTCACAACAGTAGTTAAGTATATATCAAAACTAGAAACAAATATAAAATTATAGTAATAAAAGAATGGTTGAATAAGTTGGAATGCTGGGGCCAGGCACCGTAGCTCAGGCCTGAAATCCCAACACTTTTGGATGCTGAGGCAGGCGGATCACTTAAGGCTGTAGTGCAGTGGCACAATCTCGGCTTACTGTAACCTCAGCCTCCCAAGTTCAAGCAATTCTCCTGCTTCATCCTCACAAGCAGCTGGGATTACAGGCTCAAGCCACCATACCCGGCTCATTTTTTTTTTAATTTTTATTTTTTGAAGAGACAGGGTCTCGCTGTGTTGCCCAGGCTGGTCTTGAACTCCTGGACTCAAGAAATCCTCCTGCCTCAGCCTCCCAAAGTGCTGGGATTACAAGTATGAGCCACTGCACCTGGTCACCATCTATTTCTCTTCACCTCACGATCTGTCCCATGCCCACCATTTCCCTCTCCCCTCCAAAAAGGAAGAGCTGATAAAGGAAAACACAGTGACTGGGGGGAAAACAATTAGAAAGCTGGGCGCAGTGGCTCACGCCCATAATCCCAGCACTTTGGGAAGCCGAGGTGGGAGGATCACCTGAGGTCGGGAGTTTGAGACCAACCTGACCAACATGGAGAAACCCCGTCTCCACTAAAAATACAAAATTAGCCAGGCGTGGTGGCGCATGCCTGTAATCCCAGCTACTCGGGAGGCAGAGGCAGAAGAATCACTTGAATCCAGGAGGTGAAGGTTGCGGTGAGCCGAGATCACGCCGTTGCATTCCAGCCTGCGCAACAAGAGCAAAACTCTGTCTCAAAAAAAAATTAGAATGGCCCCCAAATCCAAGACACTGGAAAAGTGGACCTTGGCTTTGGATTTTTTTTTTTTTTTTTTTTTTTGAGACAAGTCTTTCTCTGTCACCCAGGCTGGAGTGCAGCGGCAAGATCTTGGCTCACTGCAACCTCTGTCTTCCGGGTTCAAGTGATACTCCTACCTCAGCCTCCCAAGTAGCTGGGATTATAGGCACCTGCCACCATGCCCAGCTGATTTTTATATTTTTAGTAGAGATGGGGTTTCACCATGTTGGCCAGACTGGTCTCGAACTCCTGACCTCAGGTGATCCGCTCACCTCGGCTTCCTAAAGTGCTAGGATTACAGGTGTGAGCCACTGCGCCCAGCCATGGATTTTCTAATAAAATTAGAAGATAGCTGTAAAATATAAGAAGATCTCAGGCATTTATTTCATAGAACTCTTTCCAGGGAAGTTATGGATGCAGTATAGCCAACTCAAAACACTCCTTCTTCCCTGTTCCTCCTCAAGCCCTACACTCAATGCCCAAACCCATGGGTTCCACCTCAGAAACATCTGTTAAGTCTACTCCTTCCTCTAGCCCCATGTCCCCAACTGCAGCCTCATTTCCTGCTTTCAGGAACTCAGGTTCAGGAGCTCCTTTCATCGTACACTTTTTGCAACTTGGCACCTTTGTAAAACTACTGCTTCTGCCTGGAATCCATTGGGTTAAGAGCAGAGACTCAGAAGCCAGGCTGTCTTGAGCTCCAATTCTGACTGAACCTCTGCCTCCCGGATTCAAGCGATTCTCCTGCCTCAGCCTCCCAAGTAGCTAGGATTACAGGCATGAGCCACCACGCGCGGCTAATTTTGTATTTTTATAGAGATGGGGTTTCTCCATGTTGGCCAGGCTGGTCTCAAACTCCTGGCCTCGTGCTCTGCCTGCCTTAGCCTCCCAAAGTGCTGGGATTACAGGCGTGAGCCACCACGCCTGGCCCACAGTTTCTTAAATATACTGATTTGTAGGGACACATGTAAAAAGTCTTAGCTGAGCACGGTCGCTCATGCCTGTAATCCCAGCACTTTGGGAGGCTAAGGCAGGTGGATCACCTGAGGTCAGGAGTTTGAGACCAGCCTGACTGACCAACATGTTGAAACCCTGTCCCTACTAAAAATACAAAATTAGCCGGGCATGGTGGCAGGTGCCTGTAGTCGCAGCTACTTGGGAGGCTGAGGCAGGAAAATCACTTGAACCTGGGGGGTGGAGGTTACAATTGCGCCACTGCGCTCCAGCCTGCGCAATAACAGCGAAACTCCATCTCAAAATAAATAAATACATAAATAAAAATAAAAAGTTTTAGGAAAAAAATTTTTAAAAAATAAGTATTATTCAATAGATTTGGGGTAAAGCCCCATATTACTCTCTCATAGCTGATGGGCAGCCAGAGTTAAAAAAACATAAGCTAAAGGCCTATATCCATTGACCCAAGGGAAGACAATAAAGATTCATGCCACTCTGCCTGACCCAATTTTGAAGAGTTCTCCCACTTAAAAAACATAGGAATCACACGGTGTCTTCCTCAGTGAAGCTCTGGTTTCCTTCTATAAAATTGATACACTTTAAAGGGCCTGTGGAAGATTAGCAAAAGTTGTAGAATGTGCCATACCCAGCCAAGGTGATAGCACAGGTGAACAGAGACCAGGAGAAATATCTTTATTTGAATAGGACCTGAGACAGCATATTGGGCTAAGGAGGAAAGGTAAGGTTCCAAAATGGCGGTCAAAGCTGATCGACCAAAGGGACTCTACTTCCCAGCAACTTTGCAGTTAGTGCAACCAACAAAAGGCCTGCTGGGGAATGTATTTGCCACTAAATTCCCCAAGTATGGCAACATTACAAAAAAGATAGAGGTTTTTCATCATAATTAAATTTCCGCAAACCTCCCCAATCACAAGTATTATAAGCGGAAGTAAAAAAATCACATTTTACAGATCTCAAACTTGTCTTCAACATTTAGTTCATCATTTTCAAAAAATAGCTCCCCTGCCTAATTCATTAGCTATATGATCTATCCAAGCACCAACAAGATGGCCAGGCCATGGCAATCCTCTTCCCATTTCCCCTAGCCACTCAGGGCTCAACAGCAGGGTGAGGCTCAGGTGGAGGTAGGGGGTGGGGAGCACAAGGGCTACTTTCCCCCAGTACAACATGGCATCTGAAGCTTGATGGGAGAGCAGAACTGGTGAGACTTGAGGGAAGGGTCCAGGGCCTGTATTCAGTCAGAATCACTGCTGGAAGAGGAGGAGGAAGAGGAGGAGGAATGCTGCAAGGGGAAAGGGGAAAGAGGAAAGAAGCATCAGATCCAAATGACCTTTCATCACTCCGTGGGCCATTCTTTGGTGCCCTACCCCTCTACCCAAGTATCCCTTGCTTCCCTAAGAAGGTCAGGAGTCTTGAACTGACTGTACCTAAACAAAAGCAAGGGTTTCCTTCAGCAGTGAGCACACAGGAATGGATTAAACCATCCTAAATTATCACACAGAATTTTAAAAATTTAACATATTGCCTTTGGAGCAAATTTCCAACTTTCTTTACCTGAATCGATGCCTAGGCAAGGAATAAATTACAGGCCCAAGCATAGTATGGTGCTAGGAAACAGCAGTTACCTTATAAATGCTTATTTATTAGCTGTATGCAAAGTCCTATGATTTTAAGAAATTGGATTCTACAAATCTAAGAAGACAGTAGAAACAGCAGTTGTGTGTGCACGTATCTCTATTTTTTCCAAAGTACAATGGGAAAAAGTGGGGAAGATGTAAGAAAAGGCTGGGAGTTCTATTAAATGTTCCTTGGCCGGGCGCGGTGGCTCAAGCCTGTAATCCCAGCACTTTGGGAGGCCGAGGCGGGCGGATCACGAGGTCAGGAGATCGAGACCATCCTGGCTAACATGGTGAAACCCCGTCTCTACTAAAAATACGAAAAAAACTAGCCGGGCGTGGTGGCGGGCGCCTGTAGTCCCAGCTACTCGGAGGCTGAGGCAGGAGAATGGCCTGAACCTGGGAGGCGGAGCTTGCAGTGAGCCGAGATCGCGCCACTGCACTCCAGCCTGGGTGACACAGCGCGAGACTCCGTCTCAAAAAAAAAAAAAAAAAAAAAAAAAAAAAAATGTTCCTTAAGCACATACTCCCAGCAATGCTACAGTTATTAAATAAAAACATTTTTCAGTCTCTCCAGGGTAATTTCTCCCCCTTCTTCCCCACTAAATCTCAATTCTCTTCAGACTTCTTTTTTTTTTTTCAGATGGAGTCTCACCCTGTCGCCCAGGCTGGAGTGCAATGGCATGATCTCAGCTCACTGCAACCTCCACCTCCTGGGTTTAAGAGATTCTCTGCTGGGTGCGGTGGCTCACGCCTATAATCCCAGCACTTTGGGAGGCCGAGGTGGGAGGATCACAAGGTCAGGAGATCGAGACCACGGGTGAAACCCCATCTCTACTAAAAATACAAAAAATTAGTCAGGCGCTGTGGCGGGCGCCTGTAGTCCCAGCTAGTTGGTGGGGGGGCTGAGGCAGGAGAATGGCATGCACTCTGGAGGCAGAGCTTGCAGTGAGCCGAGATCGCACCACTGCACTCCAGCCTGGGGGACAGAGCGAGACTCCGTCTCAAAAAAAAAAAAAAAAAAAAAAAGAGATTCTCCCGCCTCAGTCTCCGGAGTACCTGGGATTACAGGCACACAGCACCATGCCCAGATAATTTTTTGTATCTTTAGTAGACATGTTTTGCCATGTTGGCTAGGCTGGTTTCAAACTCCTGACCTCGTGATCTGCCTGCCCCAGACTCCCAAAGTGCTGGGATTACAGGTGTGGACCACGGTGCCTGGCCTTCTCTTCAGACTTCTATCAAATACCCAGAATCAGGAATTCGAATCCACAAGGCAAATAAATTTACTGGGCAGTTAAATGTAAATGGAGGCCTCATCAAGATGCAGATTGGCTTAATCCTTCCAGAGTTGTCCTCAGAGTTGCTTTTATCCTTGCACTTTTTTTTTTTGAGATGGAGTCTTGTCTGTCATCCAGGCTGGAGTGCAGTGGTGAGATCTGGGCTCACTGCAACCTCCGCTTCCTGGGTTCAAGCAATTCGCCTGCCTCAGCCTCCTGAGTAGCTGGGATTACAGGCATGCGCCACCACACCCAGCTAATAATTCCCAAGTGCTGGGATTACAGGCATGATCCTTACTAATTTTTAACGGTCCTCTAAAACAAAGATACTCAGCCTTGGGGCTGAGTATAAAACCTCTTTAGTCCTAGGCTGTTAGAGGCTGAGTCACTGACTGCTCTTGTCCTCACTTTTTCTGCTGGATGATAGGGCAAAGGGCCCATGTAATTAACACAAGGCCCTAAGAACACTGAAAGAGAGAAAGAACTCCAGGAACTAGGGCCATATTATTATTCTGTTAATTATTATAAGACTTTGCTTTGTCAAAGGAATGACTTTAATTGATGTTTTGATAATGTCAGTGAGGGGGTCCAACTTGCTAGAATATGCACCTGCGGGGAGGGGAGCAAAAGTTCTGGGAGAGAGTAGGGCAGAAAAGATTTGGCTTTTGATTCTAAAAATCCATTTTAAGGCTCACCCTAGCTCCCCCCAGATAGGAGAAGCCTGATGTTTCTTTTCAAGATAATCAGATTCTTCCCAGTAGCAATCTTTTACAAAAAGGAAGAATCATCGACCAGAGTGACACAATCGTCATCCCCCACGTCCACAGAATGTGAATCCCCCTCACCCAACCCCTGCCTACCTAGTCCCTCTGAGGGGGCACCCCTTTCCTAGCCAGGCTCCAGAGGGTACTGACCTTGCCACGCTTGTGGTGCTTGTGGTGCTTGTTCATCTTTTTATGAGCTTTCTTCATTTTCTTCTGCATCTTCTTGTCCACTATCACTGCTGGTCCGACCATGCCAGGAGCCAAGGGATTCACAGGAGAGATTCCAGGGGCAGGCGGTGGGTATGGAGGAGGGTAGGGACCCAAGGGTTGGCATCCTGGATACCCTGGCTGTGGCACAGGATGAGGGGGCCCACCTGGGGGGAAAGCTGGATTGCCCTGGGGAGCTCCTGGGGGAGGAGGACAGGGGCCTGAGGGAAAGAGTGGGTTAATAGGTGGTGGGTGGGCAGGATTGGAACCTCCAGGGCACCCGATGTTGGGGGTATATGGATTTGGCCCTGGCTGCCCTGGGGGAAGAAGCAGATAATAAACATTAGAATTCCCCAGAGTCTCCGACAACAAACAACAAAAAGAAAGAGATTCTTTCTCACCCAATACTTAAAGGGAAATGGAAAAGTGACAAAGGAGAATAGAGGGTAGGGGAGACAAACCTGAGTTGGGGATAAAAGGGGGAATGTCCCCGGAAGGGCTGGAGAGAGGAGGGAGACAGTGAACTCTGAGGAAGACAAAAGCACTGGTCAGGCCAGTGGGGCGTGGTGGCTCAAGCCTGTAATCCCAGCAGTTTGGGAGGCCGAGGTGGACAGATCACATGAGGTCAGGAGTTCAAGACCAGCCTGGCCAACATGGTGAAACCCCGTCTCTACTAAAAATACAAAAAGTAGTCGGGCGTGATGGCGCACGCCTGTAATCTCAGCTACTCCAGAGGCTGAAACAGGAGAATCGCTTGAACCCAGGAGGCGGAGGTTGCAGTGAGCCGAGATCGCGCCACTGCACTCCAGCCTGGGCGACAGAGACTCCGTCTCAAAAAATAAATAAATAAAATAAAATAAAAAAGCACTGGTCAGCTGTAGACTAAGGACTTTGCTTTTGCGGGTGTGGCGGGTCGGGGGTGGGGCAGCTGATAGAGAAACTTCCTGTTACAGAGTCCATCAGAAAAAGGGTTAGGGGTCGTACAGAACCCCCAAACACCTACCGGCATTGGGATTCCACATGTTTAGGTGTGTCCTCCAGCCTGAGGAGAAAGAAATGAGGCAAAAAAGATGACAGTCTAGAGGTAGGAAGTGGACTTAGCACCGTAGCCCAGCCCTAACGTCTTCCACCCCACAGTAGGCTCTCCCACCTGGAGAACTACCACGACTTCCACATAAGACACATCTCTTTTCTGGCTGGGCGCGGTGGCTCACGCTTGTAATCCCAGCACTTTGGGAGGCCAAGGCGGGTGGATCACGAGGTCAGGAATTCGAGACCAGCCTGGCCAACATCGTTAAGTAGTAAAAACTACTAAAAATCTAAAAATTAGCCGGGCGCGGTGGCGGGTGCCTGTAATCCCAGTTACCTGGGAGGCTGAGGCAGGAGAATCGCTTGAACCTGGGAGGCGGAGGTTACAGTGAGCTGAGATCGCGCCACTGCACTCTAGCCTGGGCAACAGAGCGAGACACCAGCTCGAAAAAAAAAAAAAAAAAGAAAGAAATGTCTCTTTCCACTTGTTTCTTCGCCCTCAATACCTACTTGGTTCCTAACACAGGAATCTAGTTCCCACGGCCCCTCCACCCAGGTTGAAGCGTCTAACTCTTCGCAAGAGGGCATAGCCCGCGAGTCTCGGCACCCCCATCATTCATCCCCCTTTCCTGGAACTGAGTCCGGAGGCCTTTAACCACCCACAGAGTAAGAAAGGATCTCAAACAACTTTCTCCCTGGGGAGGACCTCACCTCAGGCTAAGAAAAGGATACGCCTGGAGGCGAAGAAGGAAGTTGCTCAAGAACCTCAAATACTTAAATAAAGGGACACAGCCCAATTCCTCCAAAAAAGAAAAAAGGCAAATGAAGATCCTAGCCCCAAGCTGCGAAGGGGCTCTTAACCCAGCAATGGGAAAAGGAAAAAACCCATGGAATTCAGATACCACGTCACCTTTCCACCGCCGCCTGGACTTGATGCGTTCTTCGCAGTCTCGGCGCTTACTTCCTAGTCACACCTAGTCACCCAGACCCCGTGCTTCGGTACCCGCCTCTGCTACTGCCTAATTGGTAATTATGTGGCCACTCGACTGATGATTGGACAACAAACTAATCAATCACTCTGGTCCAACTGAGGAGGAAACGGTTGCTCTAGCTGCAGACCCGAGCCCTTTACGACTAGGCAAAGACCCGAGCCCTTTACGACTAGGCAAGTACTGAGAAGCCGGAAATCTCCTGGGGGCGGAGCTAGGCGGAGAGCGCTAGAGGGGGCGGGGCCAGCTGCTGGGCAAAGTCCTAGAGACACCGAGAAGAAACTCTGCCTTGCTCTCTGCTAGTCATGGTTCACTGGGTGCAATACCTTGTAAAGTGAATACAGTATGGTAAGTGTTGTAATACAGATATAGACAGAGTTCTCGGCAAGGGCAGAGGAGCTGCTGAGTCCTAGCCCCAAGCCTCAATGTTCCCGGCTCCCTCTTACACTCGCAAGGGAAGCAAACAAACATTCTTGCGGAAAATACAGAGATTTCATAATCTGTCCCAGGATTCCCTCTCTCAATTGCATCGCTCCGCCATCTGTCAAGAAGCCTAAACCAGAAACCAAGGAGGTCTTCCATGATCCCTCTGTCTCCTTCACCTCCCTTACCCCAAATTACCAGTTTTGTCTCACAAATACATCTGGAATCTCTCCACTTCTCTCCGTCTTCCCTGGTCCAAACCTCCCATCATCTCTCGCCTGGATTCATTTCTCCCCTGAATTGCTACAATGGCCTCTTTTTTTTTTTTTTTTTTTTTTTTGAGACGGAGTCTCGCTCTGTTGCCAGGCTGGAGTGCAGTGGTGCGACCTCGGCTCACTGCAACCTCCGCTTCCCGAGTTCAAGCGATTCTTCTGCCTCAGCCTCCCGAGTAGCTGGGACTACAGGCGCGGCTAATTTTTGTATTTCTTAGTAGAGATGGGGTTTCACCATGTTGGCCAGGATGGTCTCCATCTCTTGACTTCGTGATCTGCCTGCCTCGGCCTCCCAAAGTGCTGGGATTACAGGCGTGAGCCACGCGCCCAGACTTTTTTTTTTTTTTTTTTTTTTAAAGAAAACAAGACAAGTGGCCAGGTACCTTGGCTCATGCCTGTAATCCAAGCACTTTGGGAGGCCGAGGCGGGCGGATCACGAGGTCAGGAGTTCAAGACCAGCCTGGCCAATATGGTAAAACCCCGTTTCTACTAAAAATACAAAAATTAGCC
Organism: Theropithecus gelada; assembly: GCF_003255815.1. Taxonomy (NCBI): domain Eukaryota; kingdom Metazoa; phylum Chordata; class Mammalia; order Primates; family Cercopithecidae; genus Theropithecus; species Theropithecus gelada. The sequence continues at coordinate 12,577,389 of NC_037679.1, read as the reverse complement.
GGGCGTGGTGACATGTGCCTGTGATCCCAGCCACTTGGGAGGCTGAGGCAGGAGAATCGCTGAACCCGGGAGGCGGAGGTTGCAGTGAGCCGAAATCGTGCCACTGCACTCCAACCTGGGTAATAGTGAGACTCCGTCTCAAAAATAATAATAATAAACAACGACAACAAAAAAATCACACACAATACAATTAACAAACTTGACCTGATGAACATACATTGAACCATGCTCTCAAAACTTAATGACTGCTAATTCTCCTTAAGCATGCTTAGAGCATTTATAAAAATTGGTCACATTCTAAGTTAAGCATGTCTCAACTGATGCAATTCAATTTTGAAAGAACTGTTCAATACATATTCCCTGACCACGATGTAAAATATAAGCAAACATACAGCTAGATTTTTTTTTTTTAGAAAAAAAATTGTTTAACTGTCATCCAGGCTGGGCACAGTGGTTTATGCATGTAATCCCAGCACTTTGGGAGGCCGTGGCTGGAGGATCACTTGAGGTCAGGAGTTCAGGACCAGAATGGGCAACTTAGTAAGACATCATCTCTACAAAAATAAAAAATTAGCCGAGAGTGGTGGTGCACGCCTGTAGTCCCAGCTACTCAGGAGGGTAAGGTGGGAGGATCACTTGAGCCTGGGAGGCAGAGGTTGCAGTGAGCCCAAATCACACCACTGCACTCCAGCCTGGGTGACAGAGCAAGATTCGATCTCTAAATAAATAAATAAATTGCCTTAAAATAACCACGGAAAGAATAAGCCATGATGGAAATTAAATACTTAGAAATAAGTAGGTGGGCACGGTGACTCATGCCTGTAATCCCAGCACTTTGGGAGGCCGAGGTGGGTGGATCATGAGGTCAGGATTTTGAGACCATCCTGGCCAACATGGTGAAAACCTGTCTCTACTAAAAATACAAAAATTAGCTGGGTGTGATGGCACATGCTGTAATCCCAACTGCTCAGGAGGCTGATACAGGAGAATCGCTTGAACCCGGGAGGCAGAGATGGCAGTGAGCTGAGATGGTGCCACTGCACTCCAGACTGGCAACAGAGCAAGACTCCGTCTCAAAAAAAAAAAAAAAAAAAAAAAAAAGGAAGGAAGGAAGGAAGGAAGGAAGAAGCAGGCCGGGTGTGGTGGCTCACGCCAGTAATCCCAACACTTTAGGAGGCTGAGGCAGACAGATTCCTTGAGTCCAGGAGTTCAAGACCAGCGTGGGCCACAGGGGAAACCCTGTCTCTGATACAAATACAAAAATTAGCCGGGTATAAAAATACAAAAATTAGCCGGGTGTGGTGGCTCACACCCAGTTGTCCCGGCTACTCAGGGCTGGGGTGGGAGAATCACTTGAGCCTGAGAGGTGGAGGTTGTGATGAGCCAAGATCATGCCACTGCACTCCAGCATGGGCAAAAGAGCACAAAAAGAAATAAGCCATAATGAAAATATTAGATCCAAAATTTGTGGGATATAGGCAGAACATGGTAGCTCATGCCTGTAATCCCAGCATTTTGGGAGGCCGAGGCAGGTGGATCACATGAGGCCAGGAGTTCGAGACCAGCCTGGCCAGCATAGCAAAACCCCGTCTCTACTAAATATACAAAAAAATTAGGCCAGGCGGGGTGGCTCACGCCTGTAATCCTAGCACTATGGGAGGCTGAGGCAAGTGGATCACAAGGTCAGGAATTCAAGACCAGCCTGGCCAACATGGTGAAATCCCATCTCTACTAAAAATACAAAAAATTGTCTGGGCACGGTGGCTCACGCCTGTAATCCCAGCACTTTGGGAGGCCAAGGCGGGCGGATCACGAGGTCAGGAGATCGAGACGATCCTGGCTAACACGGTGAAACCCCATCTCTACTAAAAATACAAAAAAAATTCGACGGGCGTGGTGATGGGCACCTGTAGTCCCAGCTACTCAGGAGGCTGAGGCAGGAGAATGGCGTGAACCTGGGAGGCAGAGCTTGCGGTGAGCCGAGATCGCGCCACTGCACTCTAGCTTGGGCGACAGAGCAAGACTCCGTCTCAGAAAAATAAATAAATAAATAAATATATAGTGTGTGTGTGTGTATGTGTGTGTGTTTAGTAGAAATGGGGTTTCACCATGTTGGCTAGGGCAGTTTCAAACTCCTGACCTCAAGTGATTCACCCACCTTGGCCTCCCAAAGTGCTAGGATTACAGGCATGAGCCACCAGGCCTGGCCTGTTATTTCTTGACTTTTTAATAATCAGCATTCTGACTGGCATGAGATAGTATCTCATTATGGTTTTGATTTACATTTCTCTGATGTTCAGTGATGTTGTGCTTTTTTTCATGTTTGTGGGCTGCATGTCTTCTTTTGAGAAGTGTCTGTTCATGTCCTTTGCCCACTTTTTAATGGGATTGTTTTTTTTTTCTTCTAAATTTGTTTGAGTTTATTGTAGATTCTGGATATTAGACACTTTGTCAGATCATAAAAATTTTCTCCTGTTCTGTAGGTTGGCGGTTTGTTCCGATGTTAGTTTCTTTTGCTGTGCAGAAGCTCTTTAGTTTAATTAGATCACATTTGTCAATTTTTGCTTTTGTTGTGATTGCTTTTGGTGATCTCATCATTAAATCTTTGCCCCTGCCTATGTCCTGAGTGGTATTGCCTAGATAGTGTTCTTTTATTTTGAAATAATTTTAGACTCACAAGAAGTTGTAACATTTACCCAGCTTCCCCCAGTGATAGTATCTTACATAACAAGACTGCATTTTGGCCGAGTGGGGTGACTCATGCCTGTAATCCCAGCACTTTGGGAGGCCGAGGCTAGTGGATTCCCTTGAACTCAGGAGTTCGAGACCATCCTGGTCAACATGGTGAAATCTTGTCTCTACAAAAAATAGAAAAATTAGCTGGGCGTGGTTGTGTGCACCCATAATCTCAGCTACTCAGGAGGCTGGGGTGGGAGGATCACTGGAGCCTGGGAGACAGAAGTTACACCGAGCCAAGATCATTCCACTGCACTCCAGTCTCACTCACAGAGTGAGACCCTGTCTCAAAACAAACAAACAGGCTGGGCGCGGTGGCTCACGCCTGTAATCCCAGGACTTTGGGAGGTTGAGGTGGGCAGATCACGAGGTCAGGATTTTGAGACCATCCCAACGAACATAGTGAAACCCCATCTGTACTAACAATAAAAAAATTAGCTGGGCGTGGTGGCACACACTGTAATCCCAGCTACTTGGGAGACTGAGGCAGGAGAATCCCTTGAACTAGGGAAGCAGATGTTGTAGTGAGCTGAGATCGCACCACTGCACTCCAACTTGGGGGTGACAGAGCAAGACTCCGTCTCAAAAAAAAAAAAAGTTTGCCTACTCTAGAAGTTTATTTTTTCTTTTCTTCTCTTTTTTTTTTTTTTGAGACAGAATTTCGCTCTTGTTGCCCAGCCTGGAGTGCAATGGTGCCATCTTGGCTCACGGCAACCCCGGCCTCCTGGGTTCAAGTCATTCTCCTGTCTCAGCCTCCCAACTACCTGGGATTACAGGTATGCACCACCACGCCTGGCTAATTTTGTATTTTTAGTGGACACAGGGTTTCTCCATGTTAGTCAGGCTGGTCTCAAATTCCCGACTTCAGGTGACCAGCCTGCCTCTGCCTCCCAAAGTGCTAGGATTACAGGCATGAGCCGCTGCACCCAGCCCAGGTTTCTAAAAAGTGTATTTACATGCCTAATACATCTCCAGGAGCATGAAATCACTACTCATAGGAATATCATATTAGGCAAACATTGGATTTGGTAAACTCATCTTCACAATTGGAACTTTCATATTTTATCATTTTATCACAGAATCATGGAACTATAGGGTTGGAAATGACTTAGAGAAACATTTATTCAATTTCCTGAGAAAAATAAACTTTCCTAAGAGTTCACAGTTAGGAGAGACAAGATTATAACCTATATTTTCTGGCTTTTAGCGATTATTTATTTATTTATTTTGAGACAGAGTCTCGCTTTGTCACCCAGGCTGGAGTGCAGTGATGCGATCTTGGCTCACTGCAAGCTCGGCCTCCTGGGTTCATGTCATTCTCCTGCCTCAGCCTCCCGAGTAGCTGGGACTACAGGCGCCCGCCACCACGCCCAGCTAATTTTTTGTATATTTTAGTAGAGATGAGGTTTCACTGTGTTAGCCAGGATGGTCTCGATCTCCTGACCTCATGATCCGCCTGCCTCGGTCTCCCGAAGTGTTGGGATTACAGGCGTGAGCCACCGCGCCCAGCCTAGTGATCCCTTCTATACAACACATTACAACACACTCATTCAAAAATACTACAAGTAGAAACTGTAATACCACAACACTCCCCTTGTATTTTTATTTATGGCCTCTCTGATGTTTGGGATATGGTCATTGTTTGTTTAAAATACGGAATGCTTCACAAATGTGCATGTCATCCTTCCACAAGGACCATGCGAATCTTCTCTGTTTTTTTTTTCCTTTGTTCGTTTCGATATGGAGGCTCACTCATCCAGGCTGGAGTGCAGTGGTCTGATCTCAGCTCACTGCAAACTCCACCTCCCGGATTGAAGCGATTCTCCATCCTCAGCCCCCAGAGTAGCTGGGATTGCGGGTGTGCACCACCATGCCCAGCTAATTTTTGTATTTTTAGTAGACACAAGGTTTGTCATGTTGGCCAGGCTGGTCTCCAACTCCTGACCTCAGGTGACCTGCCCTCCTCAGTCTCCCAATCATAGGCTTATTTATTTTATTTTTATTTTTATTTTTATTTATTTATTTATTCTTTTTTTTTTTTTTTTTTTTTGAGACGGAGTCTTGCTCTGTCGCCCAGGCTGGGGTGCAGTGGCCGGATCTCAGCTCACTGCAAGCTCCGCTTCCCGGGTTCCCGCCATTCTCCTGCCTCAGCCTCCCGAGTAGCTGGGACTACAGGCGCCGCCACCTCGCCTGGCTAGTTGTTTGTATTTTTTGGTAGAGACGGGGTTTCACCATGTTAGCCAGGATGGTCTCGATCTCCTGACCTCGCGATCCGCCCGTCTCGGCCTCCCAAAGTGCTGGGATTACAGGCTTGAGCCACCGCGGCCGGCCTATTTATTTTTTTTTTTTAGACAGGGTCTCACTCTGTCACCCAGGCTGGAGTGCAATGGCGCAATCTTGGCTCACTGCAACCTCCGCCTGCCGGGTTCAAGTGATTCTCCTGCCTCAGCCTCCCAAGTAGCTGGGATTACAAGTGTGCACCACCACACCAGGCTAATTTTTGTATCTTTGTGTTTTTTTTTTTTTTCTGGTTTTTTTTTGAGACAAAGACTCGCTCTGTTGCCCAGGCTAGAGTGCAGTGGCGCGATCTCGGCTCACTGCAAGCTCCGCCTCCCAGGTTCATGCCATTCTCCTGCCTCAGCCTCCCAAGTAGCTGGGACTACAGGCGCCCAGCACCATGCCCGGCTAACTTTTTGTATTTTTGGTAGAGATAGGGTTCCATCGTGTTAGCCAGGATGGTCTGGATCTCCTGATCTCATGATCCACCCGTCTCGGCCTCCCAAAGTGCTGGGATTACAGGCTTGAGCCACCGTGCCCGGCCAAATTTTTGTATTTTTAATAGAGATGGGGTTTCACCATGTTGGCCAGGCTGGTCTCCAACTCCTGATAGGTGATCCGCCTGCCTTGGCCAAAATGCTGGGATTACAGGTGCGAGCCACCACGCCCGACCCATAGGTTTATTTTTGATTGAACATAGCCTTATGCTCATCAGCATGTTTGTACATTCTTTTCTTTTTCTTTTTTTTTCTTTTTTTTTTTTTTTTGAGACAGAGTCTCGCTCTGTCGCCCAGGCTGGAGTGCAGTGGCCTGATCTCAGCTCACTGCAAGCTCCGCCTCCCGGGTTTACGCCATTCTCCTGCCTCAGCCTCCCGAGTAGCTGGGACTACAGGCGCCCGCCACCTCGCCCGGCTATTTTTTTGTATTTTTTAGTAGAGACGGGGTTTCACCGTGTTAGCCAGGATGGTCTCGATCTGCTGACCTCGTGATCCGCCCGTCTTGGCCTCCCAAAGTGCTGGGATTACAGGCTTGAGCCACCGTGCCCGGCCTTTTCTTTTTCTTTCTTTCTGTTTTTTTTTTTTTTTTTTTTCTGAAACAGAGTCTGGCATCCTCCGCCTCCCAGGTTCAAGGGATTCTCCTGCCTCAGTCTCCTGAGTAGCTGGGATTACAGGCGGGCACCACCATGCCCAGCTAGTTTTTGTATTTTTTTTTTTTTTTTTTTTTTTTTGAGACGGAG